>NW_009217757.1:2408-15092 GCF_000690835.1 Fulmarus glacialis
AGGAATGCTTGCTATTCTCATAATATCAAACCTACTACTGAAATCAGTGAAAATTTTTCCTGAAGAAGAATGGCAACGAAAATTTGGGTCCAATACACAGAAACAATTTTTTCTTTGTTCTATTTCTTCCTTCCATACTCATTTCTCTTTCTCATTTTTGAGATTAGTATCTTTTTTATAATTAAAATACTCTTGATTTGGTCTGTTTCAAGCTCATTTTTATCCACTGAAAATATGGCTGCAGTTTTATTAACTTTTAAAGAATTACTCCTTACATAGTCTTGCTCTGTTTACTTTTGATTTTTCCTGTATCACTGAACATTGAAGGCAATGTTATGATGCATATATCCCAGTATCACCAGTTAATTTAACCTCTGTATTATTTTATTACTGCTTTTTTCATATTTCTTCCTCTTTTATTAAATGAAAAACTTTCTTAGAGTCAGTGAAAGCCTCTTCATTCATCACAAGAAGATGTTGTTTGGAAAATCACATTTGGAGAATATTACTATTACTACACTTCCTAGGCAGTAAGTTGTTGGAAATTTGTCTGTTAATGGGATTGTTGTGTCATTCCATTTATTGTGGCATCAATAGTATTGACTTCTCCTTTAGGAGATTTGTGTCTTCATCTTCTTTTTCATATAATCTGTATTTACAGTACTGTTCTTTTGGTTTGGTAAGAGGGCTATTTTTCTTTTGATATTTTCAGGTCTATTTTTTGTAAGTGATTAAAATAATTATTATAATGTTTAGGTCAGTTCAGAAACTCTATACACATGTATAAGAATCAAATAAAAAAGATGTTATCAGATAAAGAAGATACATATTTAATTACCATATTTAGTAAGGTCTAATTTTATCCAAATTATTGTATATTTGTGTGTATCACAGAAAGATCTGAGTTTATTCAACCAGATTTAGCATCAGCTGTATTTTAGCTGTGTCATGCCATCATGTTATCATGATGCTGTCTCATTCATTTTGAGGTTTTCTCTATTTGCCCACATGTCACAACTGACTTCTTTAAGGGCATTTCCAAAAAATTCGTATATAACTCATTGCAATAATTGTAAATTATCTAAAAATGTTGCATGAAAATGGTGAACACGATGTACTTCAGCAGACATGGAAATTATTTATGCAGGCTTAACATGTCCAAACATTCACTAGTCTCTAATTTTTAAGTAATTGGGCCTTTTCGACTTTCAAAATGTATTTAATCACATAAAATAAAATAAAATAAAATAAAATAAAATAAAATAAAATAAAATAAAATAATATAGTGTTTATCTTTCACATAAAAACATGATTGCATATATATGATTTTGGTTTTGGCTAAAATTCAGTCTGCATTTAGATCAAAGTGTTTTGAATGCTCACAGTGCTGATGAGACCACTAAATGAAAGCTGTTAACATTTATCCACAGCTACATTTGCCAAGTTTTAGCCAAATATCTTTGCACAGCACCCAGTGCAAAGGGATACTGACATTGCATAAGACGTGAGAGCACTAATTTATTTAAAAAAAAAAAAACAAAACCAGCAACAAAATAATTACCGTGAATTTTCCAGGCCTAAAATCAGACCTAACATTTAATCCAGTCCTAAAATATTGCGTAAGTTAAATGGCTTCCACGTTCAGATTCACCGAGGCAGGTGAAGCACGTGTCGTAGGAGATTTACCAAAGGAAGTGGAGAAGGTGGCTAAGGTGGTCCTCCGGTCAGCACTAACTAGTAAGATACATGTCCATGCCAAATATAGGAGGAAAACTTTTATTCCTATCTCAGAGTTTCCTCAGTATTCCCTACATATTCCCACTGTGTATACAAATGGCATAAAAGTGGAGCTTTTCAGGAATTTACATCTTTTTTGAGAAAATATTGATTTATTGAAACAAAGACTTTGAGGAACAGACAAGGATGCTGTTTTATGCTAGCTTACTGCAGAGAGATGAAAAATGTGTGGGAAAATACTGACAGGTATTATTATTATATTAGACAGGTGCAAAACTATTCTTCTTCTAGCAGTTTATCACATCCCAGGCAGCTGTTTTGAGGGTAAAACTTTTAGATAACCTGTTTTGTTCACTTAAAGTGTTGGTTCATTCCACTTTCATCACTATTTGAAAGCCTTCTACAAATTGTGATCTTTTTCTTCTCATCCAGGCATCCAGTGATGGATATTTAAAAAATATCTTCTGAAAAGTTGCCTCTTCAGTGACATTGTGATGCCATTCATAGTTTGTTTTTTCTTCTTTTAAGTGAGAAACCTGTAAAGTTAAGAGTGAAATGTCAATGTCTACGTCAGTGCTCCCTGCATCACAGAAATGCTGCACTGAGGATTATTTAGGGAAAGTATGCTCTCACTAGACTATATTAAGATTCAATAAACATTTCCTGATATTTGCAGATTTGTGAAATAGATTTGCCTTATTGATTATGTTAATGCAATACAAATGTTCTGGAAGATTTGCTGTATACTACTGTCCTTACGTCTTTCTAAGGCATAGATTTCCTACTCCCATAGTTCTCCTCTACAGAATCTGATATTGGATTATTTCTCCCCAGATGTATAACCTTGTACTTTTCTAAGCTGAATCATCTTCTTTTTTCCTGACTGTATTTCTACCATCACTTGTTAAATTGGTCCCACTGCTTCTCTCAAAAATAGATAGTTTCTTTACATATTATCCTTTTAGAATGTAGCATTTGAATGAAGGACATACAAAAATGAGTAATGATTTTGTGGTGATATAGTAAATATGTCTCTGTTAGAGGCTTATAAAAAATATTTTGAAGTGGTAAACCTACTTGTTGAGAATGAATGACCCATAAATTAAAATAACATTTTAGAGCTTTCTAAACTGTCTCCTTGCAACAAGGAATATTAAATAAATTTGTTACCTAGTTTTATCAACAAAGCAGACTATAAATTCTCTGCAAGTATAATTTGCAAAACAGACACTCTTGGGGTAATTAATAATATTGAGATTGTATTCTTCTTCTACAGGGAAGTTCCAGTTAAATAGTCATAAATGGCAAAATGCAAGATCATGCATTCAGAACAAAGGCTACTAATGGTATTTTGAACGGAGGTACCAAATTGTTATTGCAGGCCTGCCTCTTACTTATTAGTGAAAGTGTGGATCTCATACCTTGGTTATGTTGTACAGTTGAACAGTAGGGATGCTATGGCAAGAAGGCTTCTGGGTAATTCACAACCTTGGGTACAGGGAGAAATAAGCCACATAGGTAGCATAAGCTCACATCTTTGGGTGGCCAATATGTGGTAAATATCTTGCACCTTCCAGCCACATAAAAACATGTAGCTCATAACATCAGACAGGTTGGCCATCTCTGGCCTAGTGGTTCAAAGCATATCTTGAAACAACTTAAGGTATACTTTAAAATGTATACATCTTTTTGCTTCTTTATGGGTGAGACCTACTGGAACATTAAAAGTTACCATGTTCTGTCGCCTCTGGAATAAAGTAGAGTTTATTATTATAGAATTGGAAAATGAGCCTATGACATATGGTTTACATTGTTGATGTGATTTGGGGTGATGAAGTAAGCTGATTCATGACTTGTTTACTATAAATCCATAGCTAAACATGGAAAAGAGATACAATAGTGCTGAGCTTTCTGCTGAAGTTATGATAGGATATAACAGCCTACTGTGGGTAGCCAAATGCAGTCATGAAAAAGACACACATTCTTAGCAGTGGGATTAGTACAATTAATTATTTACATGCACTGACGTTTATAATAAGCTCTAAAATACAGTTCTGTTACATGCTTTTTATTCTTTCTGGAGTCATTCTAAGAAAAGTGTGTTCACAGAATGAGACTGGATGTTCAAGTTAATCTCTCCTGGATGGAGAATTTATGTAGCTGTGAATATCCCCTTCCACAGCAGACCAGTAACAAAATGGATTTTTCACAATATGCAATATTATCACAACAGTTTCAGTTCTTTGAACCTGCTGATTTAGTAATCAAACATTATTCTGTAGCACTTCATCTTTAGGCATTGGGAAGGGTTATACAAATGGTCAGACACATTTCTTTTGTTATTGTTGTTTGCTTTTGTGTTTTCCTCAAGTATTAGGTAACAGAAGGAGGTGGTGGTGAGGATTTAGAAGAAGTGGCCTTGTGACTCTATGTTGGCGGAGAACCTTTTTTCATAAATGTCAGTGTGTTTTGTATGCTTACCTAGAGGCTGGACACCAGACACAGAACTGGAAAGAAGTTTTCCCTGAGATTTACCATGCCTTTGAGAGGGCATTACTTTCGTTCCATAATGGTCAGAAATACTTTAGCAATTTTGGTGGTTTTTTTTGAAATGAAACATTCACCTTTCCACCAAGATAATGCTATCTGCTCTTCACTGATTAATCACTAATACCTTTTCCATTTTATTGTTTGTTTATATGGTTGCAGTGTTTAAAAAAATAGAACACTTTAACAGGTAAAGTTTTTCTCACTTTCTTCCCTGAAGTTATAAATAAAATAAAATTGACTGGTTTTCAGGTTAAGAGATGCTGCACCAGAAGTAAAATGCATAATTCTTCTTCAGCCATATAGGAGTAAGTGTCAAGCATACTTTCAAGGATTAATGCTTTTACAGTCAAGATCCCAGATATCGAATCCCAGATATCTGATTCACAATACCATTTTCTTTGTCCTTACACTTAACTTTCACTGTGGAGATTGAAAAAAATTATTTGCGTGTACTTGCACTTTTCCAGTTCAATAATAGCATTAGAAACCCCAAAGCTATATTGTATTTGTGCCATTATTTTTCAAACCTAACTTCTAAAACATTTGCCTTTAAAAGCTTCACTTACTTAATGACTTGTCCAACCATTATTTTTTGATGCAGTGGCAAACTTCTGTCATTACTTATCTAAGCATTTCTTCTTTAAGTCACATGTACTGCTGTCAACTTAGTTAATATCAATGTTATAGCTATATTAAAAAAAAAAACCAAAAACCCAAAACACCTCTATTCTGTTTTTCATGGTTTTTGCTCTGTAGTTAATTTATGGATTTTTACTGGTCAGTCCAAACAGACAAATCGTTGTTTTCCTGGAATGATACAATTTAGCAGCCAATCATTATACAGAATATATCTTTCCAATTGGAAATGTAATTTATTCGAGGTCATGAATAAATGCCTAGATGATGTAGATGATAAAGGATTACTTCTTTTGGTTTCAAACAAAAAAAAAAAACAAATATTGGGTGGATTGGAACAAATATCATTACTCAATGTAAATATAATATTTAACATATGTTATTTTAATACAATATCTATTTTAATACAATATCAGACATTTGAAACAAAATGTACTGCAAAACAAATTAGATATATATTTTCTAATTCTCCATACTACTTTATACTTGTATATGCTTTCATAATAAGGAGTACTAGTAAGCAGGAAACACCCATCCAAAGAATAGTTAGCACTATGAACTGCTCAGAGTAAGCAATTTAGTGAAGAACGATTTTTTTCTCTTTTTAGAAATCATTTATCAAAAGGATTAATTCAAAGACATGTTCATTATTCATAACTGACAACAAACTCTTTATGCTAACTCATTTCAATCTATTGATTGTTATGTTGTTTCAAAAGCGTTAATATTCTCATGCCACAAAGTAATATGGTGAACCATAACCTCCTTTTTTAGGTGTATGCATTATTGTTGTAGCCTTGGGTTGCACAAATTATCTTGGGATTATCAGGCTATTTATTTACCAGCAGTGAAAGTACTTACTTGCACTATAGAGAATTGTTTCTGCTCCCTGCTCTGATCACAATATAATTTATAAACAGGAAAGAAATCAAAGTAACTTTAAGATGTTTACGCTATCTATTCTGTCAAGGATCTTTGAACAAATATATTTTCAAAAGTTTTTGTGAAACTTTCTCTCAGACAGTATTCTCACAGGTAGAAAATAGCTCAGGTAGAAGTATTTGTCGAAACTAATAACAACGGTTATAAATAATGTCAGAATAAATTTTTCATTTGAAATCCAGCACATACTTGCAGATCCCTTTTGTAAGAGTCTTTAAGTTTTGACAGTTGTTTATCACAACAGCATTCCCCCCAACTATTAACAGGAGTTGTTCTGTGTTCTTAGTATCTTCACAATCTAAAGACCTTTGTCTTCCCTGCAAGAATTTATGCTGCTAGAACATGACCTTGGGAGTAAAATTAACTAACGTGATGTTGATCAAAACTTTTTGAGTAGTGTAGACAAGGACAAAGCTGAATTTACAATGTTATCAACTAGTGATGATTTACACAGTAAGAATGTTAAAGTGTGGGATATATAGCTTACTGATTTTTACTGTTACACAAAACCAGAAGAATCCAACACAAAATCCAAACCAAAAAAATAGAAATGAATTAATCTTTGCTTTGGATACCATTCTATAAACATATTTCTCCCAACTCAAGAGGAGTTATTCTCTAAATACTTCACATAATTGTGTTATTGCCAGAACAGTTTAACTGAGCATGAACAAAGCCAAAGAATGAGAGGAGTTAACCAGATGTTTTGCTTAATTATGATTTTCCTTTTTTTCCCTTGTTAAAATGGCACTGATTAAAAAAAAAAAAAAAAGGAAAGAAAAAAAGGTGCAAATTTATCCTTCGTATACAAGGAGAGAGACACAATGAGGAAAGCTAAATTCTGTAGCAGACAGCAAAAGCAACATAAAAGGAGTGAGAGGTATCCTGGCATAGGAGGTTTAGTAGGGTTAGCTTGATCATCTAGTAAGATAGATTTGAAAGGCAGAAACTTCCATCTTAAAACTGAAACCTGCCAATGTGCTACTGCTTGGTCTACAGAAAGCAACGTTGATTATTTTTTCCTCTTTTAAAAGACGATATCCCATTTTTTCTTGTCTTCATTTATATTTGCATTGAAATTTTTGTATATGTTTTTATATTGAAATATTTCTAATTTTTAAGAGACATGGTTTTGGCGCCTTTGAAAGATATATATTTTTCAAGGTATGTCTTTTTGTCGTGGTTTAACCCCAGCCAGCAAATAAACCCCACACAGCTGCTCGCTCAACCCCCCTCCAGTGGGATGGGGGAGAGAATTGGGAGGGCACAAGGAGAAAAACTGCCGGGTTGAGATAAAAACAGTTTAATAATTGAAATAAAACAAAATAGAACAGTAATAATAACAATGAGAACAACAACAATAACAGAATATATGAAGCAGGCAATACACAACGCAACTGCTCACCTACTGCTGACCACGTGTCACAAAGGGGGGCAAGCCCCCCCACATCCCTGGTTTTTATACTGAGCATGATGTCACAAGGTATAGAATACCCCATTGGCCAGCTGGGTCCACCACCCCGGCTGTACTCCCCACCACCACAGGTTCCCCTGCATGTGCAAGGGCATGGGAGGCCGAAAAGAGAAACCAAAAGTCTCCCTGGTGCAAGCACCACCCAGCAACAACCAAAGCATCAATGGGCCATCAACGCTCCTTTCATACCAAACCCAAAACTCAGCACGCTCCCCAAGCTACTGGGAAGAAAGTTAACTCTGTCCTAGCCGGAACCAGGACACTTTTCTATTTCTGTTTTGGTGCAATCCATCAATGATCCAAGGGTTCTAAAAGTGAAATGACAGTTAAAAAATTAAGCTCATTGTGCTCAAAATGACCGATCAGATTATTACAAATGATTCTTGAAAAACTTCTCAGGAAGTTACCTGTTTCTGTGGGAACTTAATGGCTGTCAGCTGGGAGGAAGCAACTATATGCATATTATAAGCTTGTAATGCTTGTACCACTTGAATTTATCCTAAACTAGGAAGTCACAAGATAAGTTAATTGAAAGGTAAACCCAGAAAAGTAGTGTTTATTATTTAACAAAATAATCTTTTGCCATTCCCCAAAAGATTATATTTGCAGTTAATAATGTTGCAGTACTGAGCGTTATTGTTTTTTTTTCATTTTTACTACCCTCTAAACAAGAGTACACTCCATGCTTTGATACAAATCCAAGCTCAGGTACTTGAATTTCCAATAACTCAATGTATTATGGATAACTCTTTCCACGTTACAACAGAAGGGCAAAAATCTTGCCTGGATCACCCAAGCACGGTAGAGAAAATGGAAAGCAGTGTTGCACAGGCAGCCTCAGAAAAAGTGTTTGTTAAAAGTATAATTTATTGTATAATTTATTGTGATCTTTTGCCTGGGATAACAGTCATGTGGGGAACTGATACTCTCCAATGGGATGGTTAGTCACTGTCTGGATGGTAACAGGAATCTCCATTGCAAAAGTCCTTGCAATGGCATCTTCAGCTGCATCAGGTGAGATTCACCAAACTGTTATTTTGATAAATTCTTGTATCCAGCTGAGCCATGGTCCTACGAGAGTACTCCAGCACACGCATGATCCACAACTATTGATTATCTTAAGCTATGTAAAAACATCTCCTGTCTCATCTATGCACGAAAGACTGTCCTATATGACCATTCCTGAGCCTACAGGAAGTTTCTACTGACTATTTAGAATTATCTGTGTACAGCCTAGTCTATTCAACAGCACGAACTATCTGGAGAACTGTCTGGGACTGTCAGACTCTCCATCTAGGATTATTAATCATCATACTGAAACATACAAATAGTGTTTCTCAATTAGCAAACACATCAGGGGCTGCTTGGAGGAGTCTCCAGGACCATCCTAAATTCCCACCTGTCAAGGATCTGCACCAAGCAGTCAAATGCTTTGGTGTGAAGATACTAGAAGTTCAGGCAATCACCTTGTCTCCCACGACCTCTTCTCTCAAATTAGTCTCTTGGTTCAGCCACACATCTGGGGAGTTCCTGGGCCACCCAGGGAATTAATGACTAATTACACTAGGTATGTACACAGGCAAAACCCTAATATGCCAGCTACACCACAATTATAACTCTAGAAGAAACATGATTTTCAACCTTTTAGCACAATTATTACTTAAATTCTCTAGATGTTGCCAAAGTAGGAAACAATATACATGAAAAAATATTTCTCTTAACTGCATGGGTGCATTTTTCTTTCAAAATTAAAAAAAAAAAAAAAACAAACCCAAACACACATCTGGCACAGTGACAGTTGATGACACAAATATTTTTTTTTTTTCTTTTACGACTGGAATTTGAAAAGTATTTTTGTCTCTCTTGTTAAATTTCTATTTTGTTAATAAATAATAGAGATGGTTTGTGATGAAATAATTTCTGTTATTTTAAAATAGTAGAAAGCAGAAAGCTTCAAAATGGTATGAGGTGTTGTTTGTTTGTTTGTTTTTTCAAAACAAGTACCTTAACAGTAACAACCAACCTAGAATTTTGTTTGAATGTTGTAATCTACCCTTAGAAGAAATCAGTCACAACTGACAACGTTGAAGGAATTATGGACTATTACTTTAGTATCAAAAAAAGGTTATAATTTCCAGTCCCTGAAGACTACTTTCTTAGTTATGTTGTATTATTTTCATGCATTTAAACCCCCTCCAGTAATTGGGCTATCTGACTAGTATATATCACTACAAATATACAAAAAGGTCAATTTAATAATTCTTCCCTTTTTTCCAAAGAACATTATTCCCAAATATGTGTGAATAAGCTTGAACATATTAAATAATATAAGGAAAGAAACTTTAAAATTACTTTTGAAAACTAAAAAGAAAAAAAAGAAAAAGGAGTTAGTTGTCTTAAAAATATGGTAAAACCTGCAAGTAAAAATATAGCTGTAGATTTCTTAGTCATACTGTTGGTAGTAAATTACTGTAGTGATTTTGGCATCTTTGTACAGCTAATACAGTTGGAGACATCATATGGAATTGCTTGATAACTGTTTTGTTTAGTCTGTGTGAAATAAGCCATCTGCTGTCCTTAACCGGCATTGGACCTTTCCCAGATTCAGAACAATCAAGAATCACTAGCCCAAAGAGGCATTATACATAGAGAGCCTTGAGAAAAACAGGGAGAAGAAGAGGATCTGAAACCTAGGAGAACCATGTGGAAAAACATGAGCTATATGTAACATGAGGCAGCCCAGTAGGGGGGAATGGGGTCCTGAAGGACCCAAACCCCAAACAACAGTGAGGCGTGCTGAGAACACAGCACTTCGGTGCTTGTGGTTTTGCTGGGACTGCAATACCCAAAATCAAGAACCTGTCAATCTGAGTACCAATAAGCTGTGGGTATGCTTGTTGACTTGAAATGCTGGAACTGTAAGGCTCTTCTCTATAAATGTCAGTCAGGTATGTTTTCTATCCTGCTGAGCCTTTCTCACACAAGCCTATAATAATTTTTGTGGAGTGTGAACTAAATCCTTCTGATAAAGGGAGGTGTTCCTTGGCTTCCAGTTCAGATGTTTCAGGTGATCTTTACTGCGTTATGCTCTGTGTGTGAATGACTGTTACCACTGGGTGGGTGATGGGTACATCCATGTATAACCTGGGCACAGATTTCACAATGTTGCAAGCACTGGCTCCTTACTACCTGCCTTGCTTTCTCGCTCTTTCAAGAGCTTCTGAGAATCAGCCTTATAATCTCAGTGTGTATTTTACTTTTTGTAGCTATCAGTTGCTAATGTTGCAACAATTTACATAATTTTTATTTTATAAATGTATGTACTTACAAATAATAATTGTGCATATACTAAGAGATAAATAAAATAAGATCTGTTGTGACAGGCAGTGTAAAACTGAGAGTAACAGTTAGTTCTGGTTAAAAAAATCATTAACTATAAATGGTGAGAGGAGTCCATCTACTAAAAGTTTTCTGTAGGTGTCATAAGAAGAAGGATTCATCTTTCCCCACCATGGAGAACTGCATAAAACGTAAAAACTACATAAAACTTATCTAGGCTTAAATAATATACCAACAAATTAAGGAAAACAAAGAGAATCATTGAGTTCTGATTGCTGTAGGACATATACTTCATCAAATCATTCATGTGTCAGGTTGAGCTTAAAGGCTAAGGTTTCGAATGTAAGTTAGAATAAATATATTAGGATACATAAGCTTCCAGCAACTCTGAAACCTACTTATTTTCCCTCTCATCTCCCTGAAAAATCTTTTAATAGATATGTAAACCGCTAAAAATGGAGCTCTATGCTAAATACAGGAAGAAACTCAATATTCAAAATCTGCAAAGAATTGTTTTTGTACTTCAAGTGAACTGCCCACTAATACAGTGTATGACATGCACCCTGAAGCTTAAGCTTCTACATAAGTCCTTGTAGGCAGAATGTATTAGAGTAGACTATATTTGATCATTAGAAGTCCATTTAATTTTAAGACAAATGTTTTTTGTCAAGCAATTACAGACATTGAAAAGGAGAGTTGTAACAGGTACTTTCCCAAACAGTCTTGCTTTTTCTGAGAAGTATTTTAATTATTTCATCATTTCTACTGTTCTTCATGGATGCTACATAAGTGGCTGACCAATGAACTGTAATTTGTAACATTTGAAAGCTGTTTGTAAGTGCAATACGTTGCTTTCATACTTGTCGAGCAATTGTTCTAATTTTAAAAAAAAACATACTTGCTTTGAAGAAAATAAGATATTTCAAAAAAATGTTTTGGAATACTTGTTTTTGCTTTTTTTGGTATTAAAATATATTTGGTATGAAAATATATTAAAAATAAAACTGCTGTTTTTTTGACAAAATGTTCATACACACAGGCACATGTGTAAGTATACCTATGTATACGCACAGAGAGAGAAAAAAAGAGAGAGAGAAAGATTTTTATGTTTTTGTTCAGAATTAAGCCACTTTCTGAAATTCTAAAATCGTTTCAAAAATAGGATGTGTATGTTGTGATGGTCACAGCTCTGAAATAAGCTGGAGAGATGCAGAGGCCAAAACTGGTGTGACTTGGGAGGGTCTGTCTGCAACGCTATGTTCATGTTCATGTGGTGTGTCTGCAGTCACACCCCCTAGAGTCTACAGTCTAAATCAGCTCTACATGCCGTGGCGAGCTGAGGAGTCAACTGAATAAGTTGTTAATACCCTGTGAGCTGGGGACATGTACAGTGGGGAAGAAGCTAGTATCTTTTCTGCATCTAAGTAATACACCCCCATCTATCTTCTGACAGTTTTAATAACTATTCTTTTGCATATTCCAAAATCAATCTCTTACACTTGAGCTTGTGTGGCATGCCTAAGGATTTTCAATTGTCATATATAATTTCTGAAGAAAGAATTGGCACCAGATGTTAATAAATTTAGAAGTGTCTACAACTATTAACATTACAGTGTCTATAACATTAACATACCACTAAATTCAAAACAGCTAAAAACCATGATGAAATGACACTTTCTTCATAAGAAAACTCAGAAAAGGTAATTCATCAAAATAATTGAATACAGTTTGAAAAATATGCCAACCGTTACAGGTAGGTCATAAACCTCTAAGGACCTGAATGAAGGTTTGCTCAGCTCTGTCTGAACAAAAAATTAAATTCAGCCCTGTCAGGACATTTTAAATGACTTCTAAGAGGGTATGGCTATAGAAAACAACAGGTCTCATGTGAATTCACAGCTAACATGACTTCAGGAGGGATGGTTTTTGCTGATACTAAATTTAAGCACTACAGCATTTTCACTGTCTCATGCAGTTAGTGTATAGAATCATAGAATCATAGAATC
>NW_009217758.1:0-219 GCF_000690835.1 Fulmarus glacialis
CACTGCCGAGGGGACGAACCGCCCCACGAGCCCCCGCAGCGGGGACCGCCTGTCCCGAGGTACCGGACCCTCCCAGCCCCACATTCCTGCACCGGATCTGCCGGCCCGGCAAGACCCCGCGGGCAAAAGGGGTGGCTGCGCCTCCCAGGTCCCCCGCTGGTCCCAAACCCCCCCAGGGAGCCACACCACTGGACCCCAGAGCCGAGGCTTTTACGGCGG
>NW_009217758.1:273-559 GCF_000690835.1 Fulmarus glacialis
TTTGAAGCAGGCTGCGAGGATGCAGAACACAAGCCTGCGATGTGAAAGGGGAAACTGAGGCACAGAGGAGGCACTGGAGGCACGTTCAAGGATGAATCAGCAGGAGTCGGAGGTTTTGTCGGGGCTATGGGGGCAGCCAGGCGAGTGGTCCTGCACCCCCATTTGCCCCACCAGGACCCAACTCCCTGCGGGTGCCCCGTGTCCCCCTGGTCCCCAGGGCCAGGGTGAGGAGCGGGCCCATGCCCGGCTGCGTTTGGGTGCAGCCAGCCTTGCCCCGAGGGCGGGG
>NW_009217758.1:665-997 GCF_000690835.1 Fulmarus glacialis
CCCCCCAGGCTGAGAGTCCCCCATCCAACCTTCCCCCGTGCTGGCAGCGGGGCCGGGCCATGGCCCTCCTCTCCCTGGGGAAAGGTCCCCCAAACCCTTGGGATGGGGCCAGGGACAGTGACCCTGGAATAGGAGCTGCGCCACAGCTCAGGGGCCCCCACCATTGCCCCGAGGGCGGGGAAGTACTCCAGAGCCATCACACCCAAAACTCACCCAAAACCCCAAGTGTTCAAGGCAAACGGTCCCACCCAACGCTGGGGACGCGGAGGCACCCAAGCTCCAGGGCCACCCCATGCTGACATTTCCCCATCCAGCCTTCCCCCTTGCTGGCA
>NW_009217759.1:0-3641 GCF_000690835.1 Fulmarus glacialis
AGCCCGAGGCCTGGAACGCAGAGGCCGGCTGCGGGTAGCTGCTTGCGGGGACCCCCACCCCGGCCAGCTGGCTCCACTTGAGAGTCTGGGGCACAAAATCTTTAACCAGAATTCAGCCAGTGAACACCACTCTAGCAAAGCACTCGCTTTATCAGGCCGTAGCTACAGCAGAGCCTCCACCGGCCACCTCAGCAGCTGCCAGGACGGGGCAGACCTTCCCTTGGACCCATCCAGGGCCATCCTGACTTTGTCAAGTGAGGCACTGCCACTAAAAGTAACTTTGCTGAGCATATGCATACAGAAATGGGTATTTTTATACTCGGTAAAGGAAAGGGGAAAACTGATGAGGTTGCACAGAACCCTCCTCCAGGCAGGAGAGGCTGTGCTGGAGGAAAGTATTGCTCATAATGACACTTAAGCCCAGACACTTGAATGCTAAAGGTTAAACTTACATTCTTCAAGAAAGGGCTCCTTGCCAGCTTGAACTGTGTTGTGTGTTCACTATTGCCTCCTCCTCCTCTTCATCCACTCTCAATCCACTTTTGGTATTTGTTGAAATAACTGAGGTTGTGGGGTGTTTTTTTTTTCCTCCCCTAATGTATGTTCTCTGTGCCAGTCCTCAGTCTTATGTCTGTCACAGGGTTAAAAAAAAAATATCAGTCTAATGCCAGTACAAAAATGAAGATTTTTTTTTCTTAGCTGCTAACTACTATAGCTTCAATCCAGAAAAGACCAGTCTAAGCACATTTTCTGTCCTCCAGTGACACACAGTCCATAGAACGCCATCCTCTAATTCCTGTGCTTAGCCAAATAACCAGAATGTATATTCTGACAATAAGGCTAAAAAGTTAATATGGATTTAAAATACAAATTGAAAGGCTGATATAAATATAGTAAACAGTAGGATGGAGAAATAACTTCTGGAGACAATAATCACCAGGGCTGGGGATGAAACTGGTGGCAATGCTTCCAAATGTTCAAGCTACGGAAGAAGAAACAGGAAAATGCCCACCCAGGCGCAGCACTTTAAGATTAATTTCAGCATAATACGAAGAAACAGCCACGCTGTTTGGATGCTGCATTTAGATCTTAATGATGAAAGTGCACCTTCTCCATATACTTCCATGCTTCTCCCCAGAGACATTTCCCATTAAAAAAAGAATGGAAATAACATTACAGTTGTGCACGCCCTCCAAAGCAGTCCCTTTTACACAGCATCATGTAGGCTTTCCACAGAGAATCAGTCTTAGGTGAAATCAAGAAACAGTATGTCTCAGCAGCAGCAGGTAGAGGAGACCCAGAGTGGAAGGCTGGATCAAACGCTTTGAGGAGGAGCATGGAAAAGAGCCAGAGCGAGCTTCAGAACTCAAACGCAATTTTTATTTGGGTTCAGAGATAGTAAAGGACTAGTGATGTTCATTTTTCCTACTTCCTGCAGCAAGGGAACAGGGGGTTGCAGTGCTTCGCATCCCTTTAAACAACAGCTTGCTGCAGTGTATTTCTTGGCACAGCCCTAATTGTATCTTCTGGTCCCAGTGGAAGTTCACACTTTTTAATATCTCTTATTGCTTCTGCAACTGCTGCCACTAGTCAGCAATCACAAACAGGAAGCCGTGACTCAGCAGAGCCATAACCCGCGGGCTGACAGCGGCCGGAGGAGAGGGAAGATCCTGCAAAACGCCCATGAAGGGCTGAGGTGGCCAGGCACCACTGTGGGTTGCATTGCGGGAATGGTGTACGGTCTGACCCGTGAAGGTAGCTGGAGACTCGGTTCCTAATTCAGCCTACACCAAACCCGGCAGATAAAGGCCCTGGTGCCGCTCCAGGCCTGAGCGCACTAGGAGAGGTTTCCCGAAGCTGGTCCCCGAAGCACAGAGCTGTCACGACTGGGTGAGAGAGGACAGGGACACCGGGTTCGGTTGCCTGTCCATGCCCCAAAAAGCAGGGTTTTTTCCCCCATTAGAGAGAGGCATGGCAGAGGAGGCAGCCGGCGACCCCCTGGCAGGAAGACGCCAGCACGACCCCATTTTCACACCAGCGGCGCCCAGGGCTCGGCCGCACCACGTCTCCCATAGCATGGGGAGCAGCTGATCTATTCCGAGCCTGGTTTCGTCTGTTTTCTAACTGTATTTAGCAGCGAGTTTACTCCAGACTGAGCCTGCGTGAGTAAGTGTGTATGTAAGGGTTGAGGATTGGCTGCGGCAGGCAGAGGGTTTGCTGAAAGGCTTGTTAAGGAAGCACTACTGACCATGCAATCCAATTACATAATGCTTCAGAAAATAACTGTGCTGGGAGTCGTGTCTGGGTAGTGCGTTTCGGCAACAGAAAGAGGTATCAAATGTCTGTCTTCCAACCCAAAGGCTGATAGTGTATTTGTGCCACAATCTGACACTGCGCCTCGGCCGTAAACTGCTCTAAAGAGGAAACTTGCTTCCAGGGGAAATGTCTGCTGTTCCCTTTCAAGGCAGTGCTGCACCCTGCAGACCAACGTTATTTGAGTCCTTGTAAAATTACCACTAATCTCTGCACTCAGGATGCCTTGCATTTTATGGGTACTTGCTATGACGGCAGCTTTGTTTTCTGGGGGTAAAGGAAAGTGCTGAGCAGGGAGAAGGAGGCACCTAGCCATCAGCAGTGGCTGTGAGGGTCTTTTCCCCAGCTTTCTATCCTGCGGTTTCTCTCTGCCGCTCCAAACAGGACAGACATACAGATGACGCACAGTATCATACTATCATGCCTGAAAAATGCCTGAAAAAAATACCCTGTCCCGCCTGGAAAAAATACGGTCCCTCTCCCAGGCAGGAGAGTGCACAGTGCCGTGCGTTTCTTCTGCTGAGATCAATGACGAGGGAGGGGACTGGAGGGCCACGCTCCCAGCCGCAGCAGGCGGCTCAGTCCGTGCGTTATGTTTGGGATGACTGGGGATTTAGAAAACCCCGTCTCCAAGCAGCGCAGGTAGTTTTTATGGTAGTTACTAATTTATCTGCTAGGCTGCTCTGAAAGGCGTCACAGAAAAGGCACATTTCTAGTGAATGAGGAAAGAGCAAACTAAGAATATTCTTGGCACGTTGCGGAGCTTTCTGTACCTGAACTCGTGTTGTTCAGTTGCTGGGAACGCTTCATGCGACGTAAGCCAGCTTCTATGCTTGCAGCGAGCGCCTGGATTTTAACCTGTTCCCAGCCCAGGGAGCAGCAGAGCGGCCCCGCTCAGCCAGCCTGGCTGGCAGCTGGGGGCCCCCGGCCGGAGAGGACCCCCCGGCACCTGTGCCCAGGGCTCTCACGGGCCTCACCTGGGCTCTTCCAGCAAGGGAGGGGATGAAGCAGTGCTCCTGCACCCCCCTCCTGGAAGATCAAGAAACTCTACCGCCTTCGATCTGCCAGCACTCTCTTCCAGAGCGGGCACCGCACTTTAAAGCTGTGACACAGGAGAGACGTGGGTTCGCGTTACTCCTCTGCGTCCGCCGCCTCCGCTCCCCGCGCCCCGCTGAAGGCAGGGAAACCGCCTGCGAGGAGGGCAGCGGGGAGGAAAGGGTGAAGGCAGAGCTCCTTCAGCCCGGCTGCACGCTCCATCCGCTGCCTTCCTCCCATCTATTTCTAGACTGTTTACCTGGCAAGCGCACATGACCGATCCAGAAGGAAAC
>NW_009217760.1:0-50515 GCF_000690835.1 Fulmarus glacialis
TAATAATAATAATGATGTCTGCCTACAAACTTTGTCTTGCATTTCTGACTGCTTAAAAGGCACTCTCTCAAATGCTAATGAAGAGCAGTGGTGGAGGGGTTAAATATGTACATTCACAAAAACATTGGCATTCTTCACTCTGTGTTCTGAGACATGCCAAGGTAAAGAAATGTGTGAATTATCTTTCACTAGTGAGAAACTAGCAAGAAAAAAGTAGGCAATATGTTCAAAAAATCAGTTTAACGAGATTTGGAATCACAGGCTCTGAAAATCTTAACAGAAACCAAATGGTTTCTTTGTGGTGTTACTACAGTACAAGAATTTAGATTGCATGGGGATTATGCTGTGTGTTTCTCTCTTAACATACTTGAATTTCTTTTCAGTTTAACCTTCATGTTGACTTTGCGGGATATTGAAACAATTATAGTTTTTCTGTCATGTGCTTTATCATAAGTTACTGATATGCACTCTCAGCTGTAACTGACTTTTTTTTCTTTTTTATTTTCTGGGGCAAAGATAACAAAGGTTATAGCAGAATTGAAAAAAGAACAGTTTTCATGAAGGACGTATATTAGTGTGGACTAAGGGCATAATTGAAGTTGTTTTTGATGTAGTTGGAAACAGCAGAGTCTGAGCATGCTGTACACACATGAAAGCTCTATTTCTTACAGTTGTGCTTACTGCAGCACTATTCATTGCAGCACTGAAGTACTAGTATGTCTGAAGTAGTGAGATGTCTGAATTTTACAGCAGGAGAGAAACCAGAACGGAGATTCAGTGGACATGGGAGCCTGAGGTCATAGATCTTGCTGTGCAAAAAAGATGACTGTAAGGGGAAAGTGTGTGTTTCTTTAAGGCTTGCCTTTGCTTCAGTATTGGGAATTGAGAGCTTACAGTACTTGTACAGAGCCTCAAAAGAATCCAATGCAAGTATGAATGAATAGATCTTCTGTACATTGTGAATAGTTCTTGTCACATAATGTGGGCATTTTAAGGAAACTGGTGTAGGGGATACCATTCGAAAGACCATCTGGTCTGAAAGAGGAATCTAATCTTAAATCAGTTTTAACATACAAATATATAGAAAGGGAAGAATGAAATTCTGGAAAGATGAGTAACCAAGACAGTCAGGTGTTCGCTTCCCTTCCAGTATGTACAAATGACAGTCAGGAGTCCATGCTTGTAGAAGTTACGTTTACTGAGACAGATGGCATTAAAGCATGGAAGTGCCTTGTTGCAGTGAGAGTTACAGTAGCCTCAGATGCAATAGAGACAAGCCAGGGCGGGATTTCACCAAAATTTTATGTGGAAAAAGTGAGGGATCAGAGAATGGCTCAGTCCTAGAGCATATAAAGATTAAATACTCTGGACAGGAAAACATCTGGATATGATGTCAAAATTAAAGCAGGAGCTTTAATAAGACATCATCAATTGTAAGACACCATCAAGTTATGCTTCAACTAGGCAATCCAGTGTGACTCCCCAAGGATGAATTAGAACCAGATACAATTATTTAAAAAAAAATTGTAAATCCAATCAAAAAAGGGAAAAAAAAAAAACCAAAAAACAAACCAGGGGAGAGGAAAAAAAAAAAAAAAAGGAAAAAGCTTTCTTACAGTGAGTAACAGCCTAGCAGTAATTAACAACAAATTCTAGAGAACTCCAATGGGAAATGAGTCCTGTAAGCTAGAGATTGGTGACAACTCAAGAACTTCATACGTAGAGTGCAAGAAATCAGCTCTATACAACCAGGAATAAGAAGCCATTTTCAAAGGAAATTGCTCTTTCATGGCAAAGCTGTGATTTGAAGTTTATGAAAGACCATTACTGTAGAATCAGAAGATAACATTACTGCATATTGGCTAATCGTTACGGTGGTTGTAAAACAACTGCACAGCAAATTATAGATCTACAAACAACTGAAGGTACTGAAAGGAACACTGTTGTCACTGTCTGCTTCACGTATTGATGATAATCTTGCATGACCTTTCCAGAGAGGGAATATTTATATCCTGTGGAGTCATAAATCTGGCACCTGACATTTGGCTTTTGCACATACAGCTAGATGAAATGTTGAGTACACTGATGACTTTTGCAATGCTATTTTGTCACTACAGATGGCTCTGCACAAGCACAGAGAAAAAGAAAAATTCTTATATGTTTATGAGAGTATCCACATCCACGCAGGAGACGCTCAGTGGGATGAAAACATTGTAACTAACATCCTCCCTGCACATGGTGTAAACTGTGACAGTGAGGCAGAAAACAGAAAAGGACAGTAATGCTTACAAAGAGGGAAGGACAAAGAACTAAAATTAGAGAACCTTTCTTCCCAAGATACTAGCATTTGGTAGCCTCTTTATCAGAATGAAGAAAGTGAAGGCCGTTTCTAGTGGGTTAGGACAGATAAAAATAATGCCTGCCCCAGAAGTGGAAGTGGAGAACAATAGTATAGTGATATTATGACACCTGTCTAAATTTTGGCCTCATTTGTGGGCAGAAGAATGTAGACCAGTTTCTGGGCAAGAATATAGAATAACAGATGCCAGTAGTACAGCATGGAGGATTTGAAACTGCGAGATATGTGACTGATCCCATGATTTTCCTGCTCTGAGCTCCTGGGCAGGTGAAGACATGGAAAGAAGTAATACTGATGGCAGGAAAGGTAAAGGAATAACCAGATGTTTATGGAAGTGTACTGTTCAGTGGGATTCAGTGCCCCTATGGCTGTACCCAAATATAGAAAGAGCTTTTGGCTTAATCATTTGGGATGAAGTGGTACTACCAGCTTAGCAGTGGTTATCCTGCTGTTAAAATTGAACTCTCAAATTACAAATGTTCATTAATGAGAACTATGAGCAAAGCCTCCAAAGTGATGACATGGTACGTTGCTATATCGTAGTGCTGGGAGATTTGGATGAGGTGATACTCTGTATCTTTATGATAGTTGCTCCACAGCCTGAACATTTCTGGACAATGGTAAGTTGCTAAAAAGGTTACCGTGCATCACCATGATTGAATCAATTTTTCAGTTTTAAAAAATAAGCAATAAGAACTCAAAATAGCTATTGAGTGACATGACTGATTAGCACAGCAGGCATAAGTCATGTAGAGCAGAATATGCAAAAAGAGTATTATATTTTCTAAATACAGAGCTGTAAATAAGGGACCCCTTAATCAGGAGGTACTGCAAAAGCATGTGTGTCCCACTGGGATTTGCAGTTGCTGGTAACAGATTCAATAGGGTTAGCATGAGTGTGTGCAACAGTTTTTGATCGGTTGTTTAAAAAAAAAAAAACGAACAAGTTTTATGGTAGTCAAGTTGGAGCAGGGAAAGGATCTGTTATAGCTAAATGCTTTAGGAAACTGCAAACCAGAGCTAGCCAATAATCAGTAGAAACACAGAAGTGACTGCAAGCAGTCTATCAAGATTTGGATTTGTTAGGGTCAGAGAAAGACACAAGTTTGAATAAAAGAATTGGGAACTATATTATGGTATCAGCATATTAGATGTGTACAAAATAATCTGTGTGAGTCCCTCTCCGTATTGCTCCTCTCCTCATAGATTAGTTTTGATGCAAATTCTGCAGGTTTGGAAGAGAATAAAATGTTGCCAGATAGAGATGTTTCATGCAGTCAGAAAGAATGCAGCAGAAGTTCACTTTAAAGTAAACTGAAGTAAGAGAAAATTTTATTCTGACAGGCATTCTCTGGCCTGTAATTACTTTGTTGGGTTGAAAATAAAAAATGGGGAAAGGATGACAGTGACGAAGACAGAGGAAAAAACCTCAGATTTCAGAAGGGAAAGTATTTGGAGCAAGGTCAAAAGTCAAAATGTAAGCGAGTAGGAGAAAAATAATGTAATCATTTAATGGTAACCTCACCATATTTTGTAAAAAAAAAAGTCTTTAAACCATCTGCCTGTAGCTGTTCCCTGATGCTCAGGGAACAAAGCACTTTTGCTGTAGTCCTGAGTCATCTTAAACTCTGTGTGTCAAATATGTGATGTTACATCTGATTTAAAAAAAAAAAAAAGAAAACTTTTAAAATTTAAAATGTTGACAGTCTCTAATGGCCAAATAGAAATTGTCAACTTGAAAAATACCAAGTGTTTCAGGTTTTTACAGGCAGCAGAAATGGCTTAGCAAATGGTACCACTCAGTTTCAATGTCTCAAAGTAATCCTTAGGGAAATAACTAGTGTAGGCTGAGGTGCTTATAATAGGTTACTTAATAATGACAAAATGTTGTCAATGACATAAAAAAAAAATTAATTTACTTTCTTAGGGAACATCTTATCCTGGGTTATGGATATGAGTGTTTCAGGGCTATAACATAGTTATTCAGGAACCTCTCCTTGGGCTTTGGGGGATTTTTAAATTGCAAATCATAATAATAATAATTTATTTTAAAGTTTCCAGAAAACACTTTATAACTCAAAATAATTTTAAGTTTTGTTTTGTTTTTTTTTAAATAATATATGTTGAAGGCATATAATTCACTAGATATTAGTTAAGAAATAGAATGTTAATGTTTGTACACAGCATTATTGAAGGAATGTTTTTTTGCCATTTACATAAATTATAAATAGACCAGAATATTTTTATTACTGTACAAGAGAACTGAAAGCTTGCTGTGACAGACTTTTCTTCTTTCTTTGTCTTCAAATTAAATGAACATTTACATTTTAAATCATGGCCTGATACAGTCTAAATGGCCAAATGCAGCAGAAGAACTCTTAATTAATTTATTATCAATTTTTAACTTTAAATCACTGCAATTTGTAAAAATTATTATAAAACACTTGAGTGTATACTCTGCATTTGGCAGAATGAAAATGCACTTAACTTTCAGTGATGATCAATTTTTAAAATAGTTTGTTCTACTTTAAAGCCCAATGCTATGGACATTTTCAACCTATTGCCTCATTAACTGCATTCATATTAAAATACCACTCCATTTAAATGAGAAGATAATTATAATACCTTGAAGCAAATGAGATGTTATTGCAATAATTAAAACTGAAATGAGATGCAGATAGTTTGGACCTGCTGCTTTCCTGGCTATTTAGTACTGAATACTATTTCCATTGGTCACACTGAATTACAATATTGCATATGAATAGCAGTGTAATATCAGTTAGATTAAAATTGCTGCTGGAAACTATGGGATGAGAATTTATTGACCTCTGGATATTTTGTTAACGATTTACAATATGTCACTTTTTTTCCTATGTAGATTTTCATTTGTATGCTCCCTTTCTGTATAGAAGAGGGAAAAGAAGCAGGATGCTGAAAAGTTTGTCCTCTTTCTTTGATTTCTATAGTCATGGTGATGCACCTCTGTCTTGAATGGCTAAGGGTGAGATTGTAGGAAGAGTCAAGGAAAAAGCCACTTTCTATAGGTTGTTCCCACTGCATTGTCTCAAGACAGAACACACTAGTCATGTCTAGCTCAGGCAGCATTTTTTTCTGCGTTTTTTCCCCAGCTCTTAGATACAGCAATATGTGGGGTTCAGAGTCAGCGTCATTTCTATGGAAGAACAGTAATCAATTTTTACAATCAATTGATCTCGTACACCATAAATTTGGCAGTTCCTTTTGTCTGTATTCTATCTGTAAATGGCTGCTGTCTTCACGAGAGGAAGCAACAGAAGATATTTTTACAATTGAACGTGGGGAAGGGAATTCATCATTAGCAAAACCTGCAGCCATCCTTTTCTTACGATCTTTCTTATACAGCATACAGTTATATTAAAAGGTACAGACAGGTAAGTTATATTCTATACATTATTTGTTGATCATAATTTTAGTGCTACTGATCAGCATTGCATAAAGACACTATCAGATAATTTTGCCATCTTATTGCACACATATCCTCATGAAAGTAGTGTTTATAAATCAAAATCCTATCAGATTATAATACCAAACATTGCAGAATCTTGCAATAGATAATCATAACCTGATTTTTTTATATGACTGATTGTTTAACTTGTACGACATATAGGGCAGACACATCAAATAGAAAAAAAAACGTGTTTCCTATTTCTTGTTTTGTATATACCCCATTGCCGGATGTCTGCCAGCATTATCTTTTGATGCTCAGAGCATTATTGTTTAGCATGAAAGGTAAAAAAAAAACAAACCCGCAAAAATTACAAGCAGAGATTAAATGGACAGCGCAGAAGGGGATTTTTAGCGACATGATTTCCATTTGGCAGAAGGCTATTGCCTTAACAAAAGATGTGATTTTCCCCAGAGGCAGTCTGCCATAAAATCAATGTTTGTAAAAGTTTTATCATTTCCCAGTTCATGGCAGAACTGTGAATATGCAGGTGGTATATAAACCGCATGTACTACATTTATACTGCTTTAACTAATAGGCAATCTGGTAACTATCAAAGGAGAATTCATATCAGGTAGGCAAGTGCAGCACGTCTGAGTTCCCTGGTGGCACAACATAAATGGCACATTGAGACATCACAGAGAATTAGCTTTCATGTTAGAAGTCAGTTACTCTAGGTTTAAGGCTGTATCTAGGCAATCCAAACACCCCCTGCTCAGCAGCTGCCTAACCTGCAAAGTGCTTAAAACTCATTACGCATCTTTCTGGTTGGCATTAAAATTCCCCAGCAGCTGGTCTGCAGCTGTGCTCTGCTCCCCAGCCAGACGTCATCACCAGGCACGGCCAAGCATTCTCCTCCCGCTCGAGTTTCGTGGGGGTCCACGGGATGGCTGGGTTGCTCCCTGGCCTCCCAACAGGATGGGACCCCTCTTAAAATTCACCTGCAGCTGGTTTGTATTGCAAGTAGATTCAGAGAGAAAGGAGAATTTGCTATGCCCACTCCGGAAAGAAAGGATAAAAATCACAGTGATTAAAGAGCTCCAAGGCCAAGCGGAGCTTCGAGTGGGGCTGAAGACATATCCCAGAGGAGCACTGGTCATGGCAGCATGGAGCTGGTGTGCCGTGCGTTTCCCCCCACCCTGGGGAACAAGGCTGCTTTGCAGAGTGGCTGCAGCATTACTGGAAAGGGGATGATGGGAGAAAGCATGGGACTTCATGCCTGGTGGTTCAGGACATGTTTGAAAAATATCTATAGACCAGTTTGTCTTCTGCTGCTTTTGGTGACTGGAGACTATTTGTTTAGGAAATCCCATTTTTTTTTTTTCCATTTACACACCAATAATTGAAAAAGTTCTAATCAAAGCCAAGAGCAGGCAGTGACATGTGCCAGGTACATGGGAATATGTGCTTAGATGTCATTTGTTTTATTCTTTGTAGTAAATTTATGGAGTCTTTTCTGGTTTCTTTCAGACCAGTGTCACATATATGACAGATTTCTTGTTACTGCACAAGGCTAGACTTCGTTTCCTTGTCTCCCTTTTTACTTCCACAAATCTCATATTCCTTTCACCATGTTGCTACAGCTTTAACAGAAAAAGAAAACAAAAGAATGCTCTCCTATGCCTAAAACCTTAGGATCACTTGGTGGAAAGTCAATGCAATGGATTTACTCCTGAGTGGACAGGGGCACCTGTCCTCAGTGCTGGGTCAGGCACCCAAGCGAGGAGGAGCACAAGCTGGAGATCAGAAACACCTGCAGCTGGCATTTTTTACTGGCTGGTGGAGGAGAGTCCTCTCCACAGTGTGCTGGTTTTTTTGATAAACTCTTCTGAAGCTGTTAGGTCTCTCCTACCACTTGTGGAGATGCTCGGCAGGTAGCTCTGGAAGCTCAAACCCACTTCACGGTTTCAGTGTCTGATCGATTTTGCAGTTTCAGATATGCGGGAACCTTTCATTAGATCTATCTGTGTGTCTTAAGACAGGGTCAACATAAAGATTTCTTTCATCTACTGGAGAGCTTAATTGGATAATCCTTTAATGATGAAATACATAACAGACTGAGAGGGCTCTCTGAAGTCAACTGTCATTATTTTATCCTGTGCTATGGTGTGAGGATTAAAATTTCAGATTTTAGGGTGCAATTAAAATTATAGGACTCTCCCAGAGAGCCTGTACTCCTTTATTTGCAATATACAAGTAACTTGCATTGATTGGAATGGGGTGATTGAAAACCTCTGCATGTTGTCTTGATTTAGATATCTTTGAAACTGCTTCTTCGTGGACCTTAAAAATCTCAAGACCTCAAACTTTGAGGCCTGTCACCTTTCATTTCTGATGTGAATAAATACAATTTCTTTTGAACACATAGCTAAGTAAATGTGTTTGTAGTGAACAATTAAACTTTAAGTTGTTTTTAGTATTTTTATCTCCAAATTATTTTTTAAAAGTTTAAAAATAATACAGTGCGAGTCCACTGTAAAACTATAAAGATATTTGCGTTATTGATAAGAAAAAAAAAAATCAAATGGCAATGTTAGAATTGTTTTATAATTGCAATGGAGTCCCTGTAAAGCAGTTCTGTCTAAAAGAGAACATTTGCAAAATTGCCTCTTCTGAGGTTATTTCTTAGAGGTGTTTCTTTGGCCCAAATATACGCAGCCAGGTAGACAGCATATAAGGAAAGGAAAGCACACTTTTCTAAACTACAAAACTGATAATGAAGTATTAAAAGCTCAAAGCACACAAAATATACCTTTTATAGTATACTTTTCATAATTTCAGTCTAACATGTAGTAGGAAAATAAAGATCAGAATCGAGCTCTTAAAGGAGTTTTGGGTGTGATAATTGGTCTTTTAGTGAGAAATGTTTATGAGAATGAGACGTCTTGCATTTATTTTGATGTGTCACACATCGTGAGAGTTTTGATAATTCATGTATCTGTTTATGCTATTTCTTTAACTCACAGTTGGCTCATCTGTGCATTTCTAGAATTTATGTCTTAAATAGCTTATGAAATTAGAATCTGTGAATGTTCCCTCAGTGAAAAATCAAGTGTAAACGATTATTAAAGTAGGATTTAAGTTTGTTATGATAAGCCTGGTACTCTCAGAAAGCAACCACAAGAGGGGCCTATTAATTGTAAACCAGTCTTTCCTGTTCCACTTTCCTCCTCCTCATCTTCATTCTGGCATCCTTATCTTACTCAGCTGGCAGAGAGATACTACAATAAAATGAGATTTCAAAGCTAGTTACAGTAGGACTGAAATGTATTAGTTATTGATGACAGGAAGGGTGCTTGGACCGAGTTAGACATCCTAGCTTCTATCCGTAGAGTATGTAGGTCTGGACTCTGGCATGGGCCATTGTCACCCAGGCTCCCCCACAGAAAATATTTGTCCCAGGTCAGAATGTGCAAACAAACAATAATCCATGTAGTATGAGCGACAGCAGCATTAAATCCCCACTACAGAAGTGTAAAGACTAACTTCATAGTATGGAGGCACCAAACAAAGACTTACTGAGTCATTTAATAGACCTACAGAGGCTCAGTGTTTTATTGGTCTGTTGTGTGTTCGCAATGTTAATTTTAATTTTAATTATTTTTAAAACATTTGGAAATTAATAATTAATCACAGTTTTCCTGCTGTGATTTTTAAATGAACAGAATTCTTTTACTTTGGGCTCTAAATATCAGCTGAAGCGTCATGGCTGCAAAAATGTGGCAAAAATGTTACTCAGAATTCCATGTCTTGGGATACCACATGAAGCAATAAATAACCAAATTTTTCCATATAGGTTTGAAAGACAGACTATTTCCCATTGTGCATCTTTACCTTTTGAAGACTATCCTGTACAAAGCAGCTGCCCTTTATGTGAAAAATAGATGTTCCATAGATTTTTTTATGTGACTTTTTTTTTTTTTTTTGTAATAGTTTTTTCCCCTTAAAAAGAAATCAGTAATTCAGATAGGAGAGTATGCTCTGTATATACAGGGGAAAAAAAAAAAAAAGGAAAATCCCTCTTCTTTTCACATATCAAATGCCCCTTGGCCATTGATAATTGATTATTTTATTCCAATCTCAGTCCTTTCTACTCAAGTCTGCTTTCACTAGCTATTTCATCAACTGGTTTTTACTGTCACCTTTTGTTCTTGTTTCAGCAACTTTGGTTTTTGCAGCTGAACCTCTTACTCTTCAGGATATAGCTGCCTTTTTGTTTGTTTGTTTTTTATTTCAGAGACTGATAAAAGCATATTAAGGTTAATGAATGCAAAAATTCTCCATCAGTTTTCAGAGACGAGAATGTCAGAGGTTCAAATTGGGTAAGCTCCCTAGTAACAGAGACATAATAAACAACATTCAGAATAATATAATCTGAGGTTGAAGTCAGTAATGATAAATTCATTGCAGTGCTTTAAAGTGTAATCTTCGTCTTTCCACTAGCCTGGGTTTCTTTCCTTTCTCCATCCTATTTCCAGTTATTTGTACTTCACTATTCATTACTAAATTGTGACAGTACCAGTTATTATTGCTACCTTTATATTAATGTGATTTGAAGCTTTTTCCTGAGCCATTGTCATCTCTGAACAGATTGTTCTGGAACCTGATAATACCAAAATACTGAAATCCTGACAGCCATAGCTGCTGCACATTTTGAATGTATCAGATTAGACCAGCTCCCTGACTGGCTCATGGTTCTGTGGCCTCTATACACAAACATACAGTAGCATGGAGTATTTTGAATAACATAAAGTAATAGAGGGTAGTTCTGGGAGGGTGCACTAAAGCAATGTTGTAGCAATGCGGTTTTGTGGACCTATTAGCCTCAGTTAAAAACTTCATTTAAAAATAAAAGCTTTCTTAATTGTCCTAGATAATATCCTCCATCTCGGTCTATATATATGTCTGAATGCCATTATCCCTGCTTTTCCTGCCCTAATATTTAATAATTAATATTGTTCAATTTTCAGAAATGTAGAGGTCCAACTAAAATTAGAAACTAGTAAAATTACAGTTCAGGAAGGCAGGAATCAGAGAGGATGAGTTAGATGCCTTAACGCACTTTTGTATCCTGCTGGTGCTGGGTTGCTGATAAAATTGTAGCAATGTAAAACTATTTTAGCAAACTCAGAAGGGTTTACATGATAAAACTACTGAAGGCTGCTTACCTACCAGATTACCTGTAGCACCACATGGCTACAGCTTTACCACTGGGGTACTTTTTCTTTCATTGGGTTATCACCCTCAAGTCTGTTCATCACGGTTTGCAATGTGGGACTCAGAGGTTAGTGTTCAGTGGCGCCCTGGCAGAGTCATCTGTTGGCCAAAGTCATTACATTTGGGAAGCCCTTTTACATTGGTGTATGCCTTTTAACTAATATATGTCTGCTGGAACAGGAGTGAAAATGTTAATGCTTGTGTCAGTATAACCCATGAAAACAGCCTTTTGCTAAATGCATGGTACATTACACTTCTGGCCAAGCTGGAAACAGCAAGAATTAAAGCTCTCTTCTCATCCTGTGACATACCAGAAGAGCTCTTTGAAGACTAAGATGAAATTAAGACTAAGATGTATAGCTGTGCGCAGTGAAATGGTCATAGGTCTCCATTTAAAAAAGAGAAAATTATTGGCTTTACTTTAAGCAAAGATTTCAGCATGGAAAAATAAAGGCTTACTTTTACCAGTTTTACATGTCTCTTGCCTTACTATTAACAGCTGCACTGTACCTTTTTTGTTTGTTTATTTTAGTATACATACACTATGAAGACATATGTCTCACAGTAAAGATCTGTCATTAATTGACTAATTTCACTCGTGTATATATAGTAATCAAATGATGCATGGAAGGATTTCTCTTTCATTTTACTTTCAGGCTGTTTCTGTTACGGATGATAGAAGACACATCCCATTTGGTCTTCTTGTTGTCCAGGCTGACAGCTTTGTCTATTTAACTTTCTAACAGACCTCTTTTTCTGAATAATTCATTTCAGTACATACAGGTTTAATTTATTAGAGATATAATGGATGAACATAAAAAATATTTTTGAAGAAGGCATCAGATCCCTAATAGTTTAAACTAGGAAAGAAAAATTTAGTTCTGAATGTTTTTATTTTCTTTAAAATGAAGATTAGCAAAGTCACCTTGTTATGACAAAGTCTGTTCTTCATCATTTAAGGCGTTTTCAAGATAGGCCAATTCAGGTAGCCCTCTTCCATTGTGACTCAAGTATGACACTCTAAACTTGAGCCAGAAGAAATTTTAAGCCTGAAAAAATTGTACTGCCTCAGAATAGGATAAAGAAATTAAATTGAATTCTGTATCAAAGCCTGTACATTGGTCCAGAAACAGGTCAATGCCAGATCAGCTTTCCACCTCTTTGTGACCTGTGGTCACAGAAAAGGCATGCCTGATTTTGAAAGGTTGTTGAATCCACTGGCCATGTCTGCGCCAGTCTTTGGGTCTTTTACTGTGGTGCCAGTAATAGTCAAATACAGTCATTTAAAGTAAGAAGAAAAACCAAAATGTCTTACTGTGTTTTATCAATACAATTTAATGGATAAGATTGCTTTTGTCTGGTTGAGAGGCACACCTGAATAGCCAGAGTTAGATTTATTTGATTTAGCTTTTTTGTGTCATTTTGTAGCAGTGTGACAGCAGTGTCAGTCCACCCTGACAAGCACATGGGCCTTCAAGAATTCGAGAGATGCATTAAAGGTGTCAGCGGTGCCTCAAAAATAAGTGTCACATGGCTAGTTGTGGCTGTCAGAGAAAAAAATTTGACTTGGTAGTGTTTAGAAGTGATGATGTTTGATTTGAATTCTCAAGAGTTTGGATGGTGACAATAAACAACAGTAATGATAGAACAAATATATAGTACGTAATATTTAACTATGATGTACAGATATTTGTAACTGCATTATTTACATTTTAATCCAACATGTTCGCTGGAAACATTCAAGGTCAGGCTGGATGTTGGACTAGATGATCTTTAAAGGTCTCTTCCAACCCAAACTATTCTGTGATTCTATGATATCTTTGTTTTTAAGAATTTTTTCAGTGGAAATATAACAACTTAGAGAACTCCAATGGGAAGAAGTTACATCATAGTGATGCAATTTTGTTGCTTTTGGATAGTCATGTTATGTGGCAGGCTCTCGGACTCCTTCCAAAGAAAATCGTTGAGATGTAACAGACCACCAAGAGCTCTGAGTATTTACATAGCATCATTGTTTTTATTCTGTATAACACTTCAGGCAAAGGTCAAGATTGGTATGAACTGTAAAATTTTTAAGCTGTCCCATTCATAGAAAAGTTACTTTATTTCTTTCTTTCTCCGCACATGCAAAAAAGAGAAATATTTCATAATAATATTAGTCAGCATTCATTATAGTAATACCCACAGTATTCCTGGTACCTTTCAAATTAATGAAAGACTTTTCCTTTCAATAATATAAGAAGGAATATTATGAAAAGCAAAACTTTTTTTTAAAAAAAATACATGCAATTTAGTCTGAAATACAAGTAAGAAATTGTATCAGATACTGTCTTGTAGTTCCTCCATGGTACTATGACTCAGGATTAAAGCCATTTCAATCTTTCAGATGCATTTCTTTATCTTGATGTTTTTAGATTTCTGTATGTGTAATCAGTATTGTGCTTTGTAATGGCTGGTATTGGGATAATTACAACATAGCAATAATTTTTTTTCCTCTAAATTACTGATACTCTTAAACTTGATTTCATGCAAATACATGATTTTGCTGGGAATTGATTACAAGCATGAGTGGGTAGATCAGTAATCATCTCATTGGTAATGATTATGACTTTGTATATTGTACTGGGTTGGGCTGGGATGGAGTTAATTGTCTTTATAGCAGCTGTATGTTGCTGTACTTTGGATTTGTGACTAAAACAGTATTGGTAGCACACCAGTGTTTTGGCTATTGCTGAGCAGTGCTTGCACAGCATCAAGGCTTTCTCTTTTCCCACTCTCTTTGCCAGCGAGTATGCTGGGTGTGCACAAGAGGTTGGTAGGGGACACAGCCAGGACAGCCGACCTGGATTGATCAGTGGGATATTCATTCTCTCGCTCAGCAATAAAAACTGAAGGGAAGGTGTTTTGGGGAGGTAGCCATTGCTCAGAGACTAGCTGGGTATCAGTCTACTTGTGAGAGGTGGTGAGTGATTGCCTTTGCATTGCTTGCTTTACTTCCTTTTGTTTTTTCCTTCCTTTTTTAATTCACCTATTAAACTGTTTATCTTGACTGATGAGTCTTCTCGCTTTTGCTCATCTGATTCTCTCCTCTGTCCTGCTGTGGTGGGGGAGAATGAGCAAGCAGCTGTGTGGTTGATTTCAGGTTGTATGTTATGTCCATCTTTATCTAAGCATAGAAAATACAGAAACCTACCAAAGATATACATAGATTTCTAAGGTTAAAAAAAAAAAAAAAACAAAAAACAAAAACCACCAAACAAAAACCAGCAAGCCCCCTCCTCAGAAAGCACTGGAAACTAAAAGGACTAGTTTTGTAGCAAATAATCATAGAATCATAGAATCGTTTAGGTTGGAAAAGACCTTTAAGATTATCAAGTCCGACTGTTAACCGAGCACTGCCAAGTCCACCACTAAAGCATGTCCCTAAGTGTCACACCTACACATCTTTGAAATACCTCGAGGGATGGTGACTCAACCACTGCCCTGGGCAGCCTGTTCCAATGCTTGACAACTCTTCTGGTGAAGAAATTTTCCTAATATCCAACCTCCCCTGGTGCAACTTGAGGCCATTTCCTCTTGTCCTATCACTTGCTACTTGGGAGAAGAGACCAACCCCCACCTCGCTACAACCTCCTTTCAGGTAGTTGTAGAGCGCGATGAGGTCTCCCCTCCGCCTCCTTTGCTCCAGGCTAAACAGCCCCTCAGCCGCTCCTCATAAGACTTGTGCTCCAGGCCCTTCACCAGCTTCGTTGCCCTTCTCTGGACACGCTCCAGCACCTCAATGTCCTTCTTGTAGTGAGGGGCCCAAAACTGAACACAGTATTCAAGGTGCGGCCTCATCAGGGCCAAGTACAGGGGCACGATCACCTCCCTCCTCCTGCTGGCTACACTATTTCTGATACAGGCCAGGATGTTATTGGCCTTCTTGGCCACCTGGGCACACTGCCGGCTCATATTCAGAGAACAGCAACTGCTTATGATCAAAATTTTCCCAAAATTATGATGGATGGGTTTGGACATATTTAAGTAGGCTTTCTAGAACAGGGCTACTTTTAAGTATTTCAAGGAATATATAACAGAAAGCAAGTGAAAGAATTTGTCTGTTAGATGGCATTTAGGTATGCAGAATTAGATTAATCTCTTCAGTTCTAAAGTCTGACTTGATCTTCTGCACCCTTTTTATTGTCAATGTCTTACAGAAGAAGAGTAAATTTATAGATTCATAGAATCATAGAACAGCCCAGGTTGGAAGGGACCTTGAAAGATCATCTGGTCCAGCCTTTAATTCTAAAGTGCAATTCTTCCAAAACAGGTATGTAAAGTAGTTAAGATGAATTGCACTTTAGAACAGCCTATTTCTCTTCCTTGATTGTAAAGGAAGCCTAGGTTGTGAAGCTGAGATGCAACTATCTACAGTGTAGCCATTTAAAGTTAGATTATATGAATCCTGTCCTTAGTGATACACGACAAGGACCAAGGGATGCTGAGCCTTACTCGTGTGATTTGATGGTGAATGAAATATTCAGATTTATATAGAGCTTATGTGGAGTCATTGTCCTTTGAATGTTCTTTTGGTAACTACAAAGAATGATTTCTTCTTCTACATGTTCCCACTTTCCTGTTTTCTGAAATGTGTTTTCCTTTTTTTTTTCCTTCTTTCTTCCTTTTAGACTCCTGAATTTTATTTCAGCTAGGATCTACCATATTCTCTCAATGTAAAATTCAGGGCCATAGAAGAGAATAACTTTGTTTTTAGTCTTGTAAAGTGCTCAGTACATATTTCATAATACATATTATTAATAAAAAGGACATAATTCTTCTCATTCAAGAATACAGAAATATAACTATTAAAGCAGAACTAACAAGACAAGTGACATCATAATAAAAGAAAATCAGGTTGCTATTTCATTCAGAATTCTTCAGGTGTGACTTAATTAATTTGATGTATCACAACAACATTATTGATGGTTCCCATCAGCTGCACCAACACATAAAGGTTTAAAGGATGGTTTCCAGTAGAAAGTTTAAAGAAGAAAGCAAATTTATGGAAACAAAAGAAATATCTTAAAATAAAGAACAGTCTACAGACATTGAGAATAGTATTTGAACCATCTCAAAAAACTTTTCTGTGAAAGCAATTAAATAGAAAAATAAATGTCCAATATGAAAGATAAGGGAATAAGGATAATTTTGCAAATTGCTGTCAGTCCAAAGCTAATCAAGATGCTACAAAAGAAGCTAATTAATCTGGAGCATAAGTTCAGATGTTTACTATTGAAAATACTTAAACAGTAGGGGGAGAAATCCATCAGAGCCTGTGATATTAAAAGTCCATTGGTTCATTGGATTTTTCCTCAAGTTATGAGATTGATTTACAGAAGCATCTTTGAAGCAATAACTACTCGGGGTTTTTAGCTTAACTGCAAATACACAAAACTAAAGAATACATATTTCTATGTGATTGCATTAAAGTACTTATACTTTAATAAATAGACATAGATAATGATAATATTTTTATATATTTGATTGCTTGTAAAAGTATTTTTAAATCCCCCTCAAATTTAAAAGAAGTTGATATCTAAAGATAGAAGAAGAGAAATATTTAAATTATAATGATTTCAAGAATTTTGTTCCATGACATTTTTTTGATTTTTAAGTAGAACAATTTATAGCATTTTAAGAAAACTAAAAAACTAAAGATGTGAACAGTGAGATGGTTGTTAAGATTTCTTCATTGAAAGGTGATTTATTGTTTTTATGTTAATGTTATCTTTTGATTTTAAATTTCTGCTTGATACTAATTTCAACCTAAATGGATACTAAGTGTCCGGTACAAGAAACAAAGCTGCCATTCTGCCACAGTGCTTTTCAACTCAACTGTGGTGTGATCACAGACACCAAACAGATCATGGCTACACAAAATTATCCTGAAACACAGGCTGGTTGAGTTACAATTTTTCATTAAACTTCTATGGCTATCTGAGGTTCTTTTGGTATTTTTTATGTTATGATGGATGGAGGCTGTTGCCTTTCCTTTTGTATTGCATATAAATTGCATATATATGAATTCAGCACTTTGTGTACTTTGTGCAACTTAAAGATAACTACTGAAGCATTATATAGTTTATCTGGGTTTTTGCTGTATCTTAAGACCAAAGTAACCAAGGTCATGGTAATAGATGCAGGGGACACTATACTAGCCATGCATCATACTTCCTACTTAATAGCACTGGTTGGAGCTCCTGTTTTATGAACTGTGAAGGAAAGTTCCTTTGTAGGGCTGTATCTATGTGGGGCAGGAGCTGTCCTCTGACCGTAAGGCTGACTGGCGTGGCACTTTTCATGTCCATATAGGTAAGTCTCTTACTCTGCAAAACTTGGTGGATGCATCAACACTATGCAATGAGAATGTCTTCTGACCCTAGACAGGCCATTCTTTGGGTTGAACCAAAACAGTACCAGGGTTGGTGCTGTCAGTATGACAGTATGGCTAATCAATCAATCACGGGAATGTGCTTTTTTAGTTCGTGCAGTTTCTGTTTAGATTATTACTGTAGATGTTTTCTAGGATTCCCAAGTAGCCTCAGTGCTTTATCTAGCAGTGGCAACTCCTCTGCTGTATTGTGGCACCCTTTCTTTATTATGATTAACCTCTTTCCAGTCAAAGTAAAGAGAAGTCATTGCTGCTGACAGCATTAAACCCAAGAAGTATCAAGCTCAAAGCACAGGTTTTCTTTCTCCTACTGAATTAGAAGTTGGGCTCAAGACTTAGTTTTGTTGCCATGGTCTCAGACTGAATAAAGGAAGTAATGAATATGGATTCATGTCAAGATAAACTAGATAATGTCAACTAGATAAGCTGCTTCTTTAAATCACATGGAAAAAACCAGCTCTTAACATGCATCATTAACTGGATTCCTAATTGAGGGTTGACTGTATATTATGTTTTTAATTGGTTCAAATACAAAATTACTCGTTTACATAGTTGCCTTCAGTATGACTATTTTCTTACACCATTAGACTTAGATTTTTCTCTTAAAACATTTTTTTTTTAGATTTTCCCTATTATATGTAATGAAAATTAAGCATTCTCGCAACAATAGGCTAAATTCTGTTTCTGTTACACTTACTAAAATACTTTTTCTCAATTTTATCCCACTTGTGAGATTGATCACAAACTCAGCTATTCACTGCCATGTGGGTATTAAATCAGATCCTCAATAAATAGTCTCACTCAGTCTTTCATGCTTTATACATGCTGACCGTCAGGTACAGAAAATAATGGCATTAATATCCTTTTTTATGATCACAAGTATCTGATGCATGTATGGAATTTTCTCCCTCAAAAAAGGGGCATTACTTATTAATGAAGGTCAACAATTACTCCCCTTACTAATCTCCTTCTCTGTGACCTGAAATCTAAATCCATTCCCCTGTTCTTTTGACTTTCTAATAAACTAATGATATGGTATTACTCTCTAATCCTTTCTATTATCCTTATCTCTATTCTTCCATCAGGTTCCCTTTGGGCTGCATGTAAACTTTTTTTCATTGCCCGTAACACAGAAGATATAACCTTTGTTTTGGTATTTTTTAACAAAAAATATGTGATATTAATATGAAGATACGATCTTGAATTACAGTCCGACCCTTTAGCTTGTCTTGACATTAGCTGGCATGCAATCTACCTAAGTCATGCTGACAACTTCAAAATCCAAGATATCTGCCTATCTGCCCAGTTTTCAGGGCTATGAATTGCATGTATACTAGAATTGATTGATACGTCTCTACTGTGAGAAAATGCTTCTCCCAGGTCTGTTTTTTGTTTTGTATTTAATATTGTGAAACATAGAACCTTTTGGAGAATAGAAGATCTGAACATATGTGCTCCCATGGTGATTACTCTTACCACTAGATTAAGATGTAGGCTAGCTTGTGGCATACTGTGTCTGGACCTATGATTCTTGTATTCTCGGTTGCACATGGCTTTAGTTTCGAGAAAGAAGGAGAGAGCGAGCTCTAACAAAGGATTCCCATGGGCTTGTGTTTAGGTACTTAAGAAAAATGGAAGATGTCTGTTTAATCTACAATTATTGGACAGAGCCCAGTGCATCCAGCGCCATAGATCAGGCTAGGATCAGACAGATTGGATTTCAAGAGGCTGAAAAACCTCCTGTTGACCATCTGTACTCATGCTTGAGTAAGCTGGCCCCTCACTTTAGTGGGCTGGGCTTATCTCTGGAGATATCCGAATAGTACTTGAATCTTAAATCTACAATCATAAATTTTCTGGGCTTCTCCTCTGACTGCCTAGGGAATTTAGACCATTGCATTAGGCAAATGGAATACCCCCTTTTATACGCCTAAGTCAAATCATTTAAGATATAGCTGAAGTGCCAGCTAAATTTAATACCACTTAGTTTCTTCAGGGAAAGTTTTGAAAGAAGAATGCAAGATTTGATCCATAAGGTTGACATTGCTATTCTAAAATAGGCAAATTTTTGGATTCCAAAAATAATAAAATGAATACTGCTTGGTATGAAAGTAATAAATAATTCATTTTCTTCTAAATTAAAAAAGCTGACAAAGACAGTTCTTGCCTGACTGAGCATTAGTTCAAGAAATAATTTTAAAGGGACTGCCTAGGTGACAATTCCATTCAGCCCATATTGCTTTACCTTTAAATTACCCTGAAATTCAGCAATTAAGGGAAGTTTTAATAGCTGCAGCAGTCTACACTACAGTACTGTCTGGTACCTTTGGTAGAAAAAAACGAGTTAATGAGAGCTCATGACATAGAAATCACTTGCTTTGAGCTACTCTTTCTTTTTCCTTCCTTTGAAGAATCATACTGACAGTTTGACTCAATAGGTCAACTTGATGTGGAACTAGGTTTTCACTAAAGATCTGAAAAGCCCATAAATATGGGGATAGATTGGACCTCAAACTATGATTGCCTGTAATTCTTAAAATATACTTGGTCATACAGCTGAACAGGAGGAAAATCAGTACAAGTTATGGTGTAACAGCAATGGTTTATAAATAATTTATACAAACATATTTTTTAAAAGGGAAGAAAGCTTTTTAGTGAGATATGAATGTATCTCAGTAAGTGGAACTCACTGGCTAAAAAAAAATGAATCAAAGCAATGCATCACATAGAGCATTCCTTTTCTCTGACTCAGGCTCTTGGTCTTTCTGAGAATACTACAGGTAATAACTTTAAACAAGACAAGAGATACATATTCAAGAGATCATCTGAGAATTATTTAACATATATATAAAGCAACTCATAAGCTTGAACGTGAAGTTCATGTGCCATGTTTTTGCATTATTACAGGCTAAACCAAAAATGTTTGCATTTTACAGATCCATCTCCATTCTTGTTTGCAGAAAAAAGCTGTATGCGACATGCAGACTTGTCCTGTGATTTACTATATATGGATCAGATTCCAGTGGACATTAATTATTGGGAGCAGTAATTTATTCCAGTGGCCATTAATTACCTCACTCCACAAATAGTCAGAGCCTTTTCTCAGATGACAAGCTTTCAAGTAAATTAGAATGTTAAATATCTAGGTAAGCAAATAACTATTTGTAAGCTTCACCCGCAATGATATATTGTGTAGTAGTTTTCCAGTACAAAGATGTTTCTATGGGTAATGAGTACTGTACTTAAACTTTAATTTGTTTATTTGGTGGGGGTGGGGAGGAGGAAAAATGCCTCTCTATATAGGAAATCTTTATAGTAATATAGTTATATAGTAATATAGGAAGGTTCTTCTCAGTTGTCTGTATTAAAAATGCAGATTATTGTGTAAATCTTTTGCCAGGAAGTTGAATATGCTAAATAATAAGAAGGCAAGGCCGTTCCTTTCTCTGATTCTTTCAGACTAGGTTTTTTGGGTTTTGTGGGGGTTTTGTTTTGGTTTGGTTTTTTAAATGCTCTTCGATTGATTCATTTTCAATGGTTTCTGTACCAGTCCCTCTCTTCCTTCTTCTCTTTCTCCTTTTTAATAATGTTGATGGCATACACTTTCATTTCAAAATGAGCTAAAACGACTTTATTTTAAGGAGATTTTCAAGAGCAAAGTGTCTTTACAAGCTTTCAATCCCTGAACTATTCAGCTTTAGTAATATATATACATGCTATTTTCTTCAAGGTGCATTTTTTGCTTTTGCACTTCCAGTGTTTCTTTATTTTTTATCTATCTGAAATAAACAAAACCAAAACCAAAACCAAACAAACCCCCAGAAAACACCACTCCATAGTTCTAAACTTCTGCATCCAGAAGTTTTTTTGAATCTATGAATTTGTTTTGAATCTATGATTTCAGTCCATGTTAACCAAAACCTTTTGAAAATGAAACATGAAAAAACACGAATCGTGATCTTCCTTAAACATTTCAGACATGTAAGTTTAGGAGCCACTGGTAAAATTGGCAAAAGACTGAGCAGTGTACACAGTGGGATTGTGCACAGAAGCCTTTCCAACCATCCTATTCTGTTCATCATTTTTGGAAACAGATCACTGGAATATTCAGCAGTGTAAAATGTGACTCCAATCTGTTAAATATTAGTGTTATGATGGTACCGTGAAGACTGACTAGCTGCAAACAGGGAAGTAGATTAACCATCATTTCTTGAATGGGAGTATGCACCTAGCTATTCCTCAGCTGGGATCAACAGCAGTATTTTTGGATCTTGGATATGCCATGACCTTTCCTATAAATCAGCAACCTTTCTTATCTGTGATTCAAAAATGATGCGTATGTGATTGTGACAGAGCAAAGCAAAAAGGGGCATGCCACCATTGAGTAATTCAGCTTCACCAAAGGAAGCAAATCTGGCTATATCACAAATATGTAGCTATATTCAGCATAGGATTGCATGGGTCAAGATGAGAAAAATACCAACTGGGGAAAGTCAAGATGTCACATACTAGAGAAAAAAAAAGGTACTTAGCAAAAGGTAAAGTGACATCCTCAGACAGTCTGAAGAATAGAATCTGTGTTGCCAATTTTAGCATTGAATCACTAACCTTAACCTAAATAATCTCATGGGGACCAGAGTGTCATGTCAAGAACTCATTTGAATAACATTCCAGCCATTAAATAGTTCATGTCATCGTAAAACTGTTGAGAGAAGAATCTGCAAACAACAGTAATCACCTCAGTGAGAGAAAAATTCCCTGAAGACACTGAGAACTCAAGAGACAAAGAAATTTAGGGTGGAGAGCAAGGTTGAAGCTGAGACTCCACTAACAGGAGGAGATACTGAAGGAACTACTATACACATCTTGGAGATCATTGATGTCATCAAGCTATTATCTCTTTATTCTTTCCCCTTGAACATGCTTATTACCTGCCAGCTGGCTATTCATCCTGATTGAAAAGCTTGTTACCCCAAACCAGCTCCTCCTTTCATAGTCTGTTTTTCCTTCTTTCCTTCCTTATTCCTTTTATCTTCCTCTTTGCAGTCTTTCAGAAACTCATAGAATTATTTAGGGTAAAAGGCACCTGTGAAGGGCATCCATTACACTCATCCCCCACTCAAAGCAAGGCTAAGATCAAAGTTAGATCAATAAGCTCCAATACAACTTTTAATTTATTCTGTCCTTGAAAATGAGCTTTGATGGACAGTCAACACCTACTGACTGTAGCAATACCCTCAGCCTTCCTGTCTTGTAGGAACTTGCCTTATTATGTTCAAAACGAATGACTATTCATGTGGCAATGTCCTACTTTTGTTTCTTTTGCTTCTTATCTTTTCATATAACATTTATTAGACAATTTTCTCAAATTTGTCAGTGATAAATGCATTCAATAGAAGACAGTTTGAATGGTCTAAATGTCATATTTTTGAAAGCCTGTAAAATCTAAAAAGATCAATATTTGCTGAAAGACTTGCCAAAAGCTGCAATGACAATTTGATCACTTGAGGCTTTTGCTGCCATTTTGTAAAAATTGCATATTTCAGTTTTACATTTTTAGTGGTGCTATTTTACCCACATTTATGAATAACTGTAGTGCTGGATTAGTCTTTTAAAATGAACACGTGATATAGTTTGAAAGAATGTCTATTTTGGCCAATTCAGCTGTGATAGTCAAGGAAAAAAGTAGGGCCACAGAAGTATCATAATTCACTGTAATGTAATCATTGCAAGAAGTTAACATAGTCCTTTGTAGAAGCTTCTGTGTGCTTTATAGAAATAGCATGTTTAAGAGTGAGAAAAATTTCTGTTAAGACTTATTTGAAATGTAATAATGCGTATACATCTAAGGGTCATGAGTAAACGTAGTGGTATAACATTGAACAGAATGGTGGATCAACTTGGTTTGTCTCAATACAGTGATGTGGTTGCAGATGCAAAGCTAGTATGTGTATACACCATTTATAATGACTGAAACCCAAGATGTTTATCCACCGATCAAGCTAGCAGTCAGTTCCAGGAGGAATTCCCTGAAAGTACTCTGCCACAAGAACAAGGGATAGTCATCTACCTGCGTAGCTGCAGAAAAGCATTTTTGCAATTCCAGTTCTTCCTGCCAAAAAAAAAAATCTGTATGCTGTTCAGTCAGAGTTGTATTTTTATATATTTAAAGCTAGCCCTGGTGTTTATATGTTCCTGTTACAGAAAATAAATAGGGTCTTTGGAGAGTTTAATATTTTGCCTCAGATATTGCTGCTGTGATTGGCAATATTGTCTGTCCCTGCCAGCATGGAACTGAGATGAGAGGAAAGACTTAGCAACGGCAAATTTGAAAAGGCTGGTCTGTCTCTTCTCTCGTTAACAGAAGACATGAGTATTCTGAGGCAGGAAACTGATTATTTTAAGAAAATACAGGAAGAAGTATTAATGACAGGAGTTAAAATATTTTTTATGTCAGCAGCGGTTTCTTCACCCCTGTCAGTGGGAGACAAGGAGAGGGAGAGAGAGAGCAGTAACGATCTCCTGCAAAACAGAAGGAAGAGCACATAAGCCCTTCTGAGAGTCCAGGTGCATACAGTCTTCCGAACTGTATGAGGAGTAAGTGGTGATTGTCTCAAGCTAGGAAGTAGATATGGCTAGTTTAACCATCTGGAAAACTGAGGAGTTGATGAAGGCAGCTAAGTGAGTGGATAATGCTATCTGATAGCAGCTATCTAGCACCCTGATCACCTGATGCTGGATTTAGGGAACAGGAGTGCTTTCCAATAGCTGCTGCTTTTCTGTGTAATGAAGAGGGTACTCCCTTTCCCCTGAACCATCATACAAAGTGAGAGCAAGAGAGCCTCATGCTGGCTGAGGCCAGTCGTGGATGGGTCATGGGCTGATGACAGCCTCTAATGGAGAGGATTGATGATTCACACTGTAGAAGTTATTGCTTGCTAACCCCTAGATGAATTAAGTTAATAAGGTGGTGAACCCAGCTAAACCACATCTGTATACAGTGTCTGTACTTTGCGTGTCAGGCACAGTGATTAAGTTGCCTCTCGCATTTCACGGATTTGGATAGCCTTTCATTTTCAGCTGTTCTGTTTCCCATCAGCGGCTACACAGTGATAGGTCTCAACATGCAACATGCAATGTGCAGTGTAATTAATGAATGCATGATAACCCTGTATTTATTACTGCAATTTGTAAGTAAAAGATTAATGAGTGAAATTCAGTGGTGATGCAGAGACTACTGTGCCAGGCCTTTGTCCCACTAAGATCTACAGCACATGCAGAGTTTCATGTTCATCTTGATCTGCAGAGAAGAATCTATGCTTTTGGTCTGGAAATACAACTGTTAAAATGCTCAGCTATCTGGTTTTGCCTAGCATAGTGACTATTCCCCGTTATGAATGATAAGCATTACAAATTTATAATCTTTCTCTGTTTGAGAACAGAGAAAAAACACTATGGAAAGGATTTCAGAATTCAGAACAATATTGTTTAAATGAATTTAATTTTCATACCGGATTTCTGCATTTAAAGTGTTTTAATAATGTGTATTCGTACATGTATAAATTTTCACCCTGTGGGACACTATCATTTCTTTTTTGCCCCTGTTTGTTGACAAAAAGAAATGAACCAAATACAATTTGTGTTATTGTAAGGAAGTGTCTACTTGCACTTAGAAAACTGTCCAACACATGCAATTACAGCCTACCACTTTAACATAGATGTTCACTCAACTGTGGCTCTTCAGAGGTTTTCCCATTCTAAAAGATCATAAATCCAACACCAAGAATGCCTGTGTACTTGGTAGAACAAGACAAGTGTGCAAGAAACTGAGCCCTCCACTGCAGACCTCCTACACCGACCCCAGAGAGCCACCTCTTCTCCCCCATCCCCGAAGGAGGTGCATAAGGGACTGACAAATAGCTCCTGCAGTATATGCTGAATGCAAAATTACAGGACTTTGGTAAATCAACAAAGAAATCAAATCCTGAAATAGAAGAACCAGCATGAAGAACATCCTCCTTGTAGCACCCTCCCAATGGAGGGTTTGTGCTTCTCGGACTTGATCCTGGCACTGAGCACTGCTTCAGCAGCATCCTCTGTACTGCCAGTGAAAACTTTAATCATTACTAAGCTACTGCTGCAGTTCATAATAAGACGATGTTGGTTTTGTTTTACTTATCCCGATGTACTAGTTCATAAATTTTATTCACATTTACATTTATTTAAAGCACTGCCAAAACAGAAGAAAAAACTTTTGTAACCCGTACTCCTGTAGCTCCCTTGCAAAATAGTTACATGCAACATGTTTGTTGGTACTATGCACAAAAAATAATTATAGCTCATACATACATTTCTTAAAATTCATCCACATAAAAAACTATGTAGGGGAAAAAGCATGATTATCATGTCAAAAAAAGGAAACTATATTTTCCATTGCATATAATATCATGATTGTTGCTATTGTTGAACTAAAGCATGTATTAAAAAATGCACTAATTCATCTTTTCTTCCCTTTCTACTCCACTGTATCAGGCTGACAGGTGGATAGCAATTTGACCTTTTAAATTTTTGCAGTATCTTAACATATTATAGAAATCTCTTAAAGCTTATATAGTGTATTGTGTCATTAGTTATAAATAGTTCAGGACTCATTACACCATCAACGTTGAGGGGATAAGCCAAGACACATGTATTAAGTTTCCTTGACTCTTTTATAAAGCCGCTTGTTTAACGTGAAAATCTCAAGGACATGCATCCCCACGGGTGGTTGTCTTATGCTCCAGTAATGGAGATTAAATTTGTGGTAGTTAGCTAGCTAGCTCTTTTTCTAACAAGGAAACTAAAATTCATTAAAAACTAATTAGGAATGTATAGGAGGTTAATACTCCATGTTAAGCCTTATTAATGTGAGATAAGTAATTCATAAAGTATCAAAGGACTGCAATGGACAGAATTAAGAAGAATTATACCACCAAAAACTACATTAAAGTAACATTAAGGGTCTTGTTTAAGCCTCAAAAAGCCAGGAAATTCAGAGTTAAAGCTAAATCCCTGTCATTAACTCACTTTTTTTATGCTGGGGTAATGCACATGATGGTCCTCTATTAAGAAGACTCAGAGTACATCATTAGGCATTCTTTTTCTACAACTGAAGTTTCAGTATTAATTAAAAGAGAAATAAATCTTAAAGAATATGGATTATTGACCAAATGGTTTCACGTTCTTAGGATGCTTAACATGCAAATTATTGGCTAGATCTGAGAAATGTATCTTCACATCATGCTATTACAGCTGCTTTCTAAACCACGGTGACTTGCAGTTTTAGCAGTCAAAAAAGCTATTAGGCTGTAATACTCGTTTTCTGAAGCATAGTCTTTTGAATCTCAACAAATTTCTAAATTAAAGAATTAATTATTGTAATTTGTTTTGAATTTTGTTTTGTTTAATAATAAACTTCTTTCGCTCTGACTTTACTGAACAATTTAAAGCGGACAGTATTTCACAAAATCATTCAATACTGTCTAGAAAATTATTTTCATTGTGGTGCTCAAATCTCTACCCATCTCCAGCCCCATTCCAACCTTAGCCCTACAGCTGCAGTGGGGGCATATATGCTAATGCCCCCCCCAAGCACTTCTGCTCCCTTTTAAATCACAGAAGGTACTGACATAAATGTCAGCCACAGTCCCATCACACTAAAGCACTTAACTAGAAAGTCTTGTACAAGCTTTCTTCAGCAATGTAAGAATTACTGAAATGGCATTTGGGTGAAGGATTAGAAAATGGCATTTGCAGCATCCTATACTTAGTGAAACCTTGCAGAGCGGGAGGAGAGTGAGGAGGAACAGGGGAAAGTAAGTATGTGCATAACAAACCCTTGCATATGTTCATTATCATTCTAGTAGCAAATCCTGAAGAAGAAAAACAGGCAAATCCAAATGTTTTTTTGACCCCACCAAAAGGATTTTTAGATCGTGAGTCAGTCAAAAGAACTGCTTGCTCCTGCACATGGGTAGAAATGCCAGGGAAAGCTGGCCCACCACAGCATATTGCATGAGTAAGATTCAAGGGGATATTCTACCCAAGCACCTGCCTCCATTAAAAATTATGTGCAGGCAATAGATTTTTAATTGAAGTGAATTAGCGTTTGTGGGTTTCACTGCAAAAGTGAATTTTAAAGCTGATTTGAGTGATAAGAAAGTAAGAAGATGTGACAACTCAAACACATAAGAAATACTAATACCTTACATTTTTAAGTGCTTTTTATCCCAAAGGAACCCTAAGTGCTTTATAAGCTACATCATAGATGAATTACTTCATGCATCACTGAAATGCAGCTACCTCTCAATAGAAAACAGGAGCGGCTTTACAGTGCACAGCATTATTATGCAGTATTACTAAACAGGCAAAGGAGGATGCTGTAATGGCTCTGAATTATTTCAGCTCTCCTCTATCTACTCAGACAAGAACATCTTTTTGTTTCCATCTCCTAAACAATAAAGTCCAAGGCATTTTTTTCAATACCAAGAGTGACGGCTGGGCCAAGAGATGAATATGTACTTTGGAAGAGAAAATTCAAAACTGTATTTCATTAAGAACCTGAGTGCCAGCTGCCTGCGGAGGTATGTCCTTTTACCAGGAAACATACATGAAACTGTCTGAACTTACGTAGATGGGCCAGAGCCTCAGTTATAGACAGTCCTGACCTCCTGTGAAAATTCTTGTAAATCTAAAGATCCTTGGGAAAGTCGTGAAGCTTTTTTGATAGTATAGAAGGCAGGTGAGATGAGATGTAGGGAGTTTCTCAGGAGGACTTCTTCTCTGCCAATTTTTTTTTCTTTGTACTGTGAAGCATTTTATCTTTTTATGTATATTGCTTAATTTTATCTGTAAAATATTTCAATATATTGACAATATGCTGTGTGAAAGGTGGAAAAATAAGATGTCTTCAGACTTACAAGGCAGGAGATCAAAATCCAGATCCTTATGGCTTAAAATTAGTGTATTTATAACCATTATAACATGTAAAGATTCTACATATACTAAAGAAACAGGATTTCTTTTGCCACTGAATTGAAAAATTTAATTCAGTGGATTTGAAGTGGTCAAATGGATTTCTTTTTCAAAAGGATCAAGAATGTTGACACATCATTACAGAATTTGTCTCTTTTAATTATTACAAGGATAATAACATATAATATTCTTTATTTTATTAATAATATATACACCACACACTGTTAGTTGTCTGATGTTGAACTGAATTGCCCCTGGTGTTTAACAGGAAGTCAGGAGGGATGCACATGTTCATTTTGCATAACTTCTGCAGAGGAAAGGGAATAATATTTATCTGTTGCTCCTGCGTAGAATCTAATAATTAGCTGTTTAACTCGATTATGCTTTAGAGAAAAAAACAAAACTAAACTAAAACCGCATCATCCTGATTTAAAAATCCCTCATGATACAGAACACACTTCATCACAGGCTGATAAACTACAATCTCTATTCCAGGTATACACTTCATTTCTAGACAAAATTTGTCTCTCATGACCTTCAAAGACCACAGAGACCTCTACTTTATCCTCCTATAGAGCATGATCAAGTCATCTTTTAGATTGCGTTCCTCAACATTTTCATCTGATTTTCTTTTTACAGCTCTGAAGTCATTCTTGTGGTTTTTCTCTAAACCCTGTCCAATTTTTCAATATTATTCTACAGATCAGACCTCAGCGCAGCATACAGTATACCAGATATGAGCTTACTAATTATGCATACAAGAGTCTCTTCTCTTTTTCCTTATTGCTTTAGCCCTTTCAGCTTCAGTTTCACTCAAAGTGATGCATTCTACATAAACAGATATGCACATAATACATATGCACAAACTTCTGCTGACAATAGCCATTTTGCTCATCTTCTCTTGAAAATAAAGCCAAGGAGCAAATCTTAGTTTTACAAACAAGGGAGATACTTGATGAACAACTTCCCTAAAGCTGTAGGTTTCTCCTGCAGTTCAGAGCTTGGCTGAGAGTTTTTCCAGCATATTGAGGAACTCTCAAGGTGACAAAAAAATAGTATACGCATTTTCCTTAGCTACACATACAGAGACATGTCTTGAAGAATGGCTGAAGGATACAGCACTTTAAAAGGCCTGAGAGGATCCACCGTCTTAAAAGCTATTAGGTTGGTATTCATGGGATATGGTAGGGGTGTCTATAGGGTATGGTAAGTCAAGTCAGACCTGGCTACAGAAAACACTCTTCTTCCAAAGAAGACATCCAAAGATATTTGTCTTCAAGAAGCACAAATGGTTGAACAGTTCATCATACTGAACAGTGCATCATCTGTATCCACTAAATATCAGAAGATTTATAGAAACAGGTGATCCTAAATTTGTAGCTTTGGGCATAAAAAATTAAATGTTTTAATTTTTATTCTGTCCTGAAAGGAATGGTTCATTCACATAAGTGTCCTCAGCAGATTGTTTAAATTCCATTTTTGTTGTAGAATATCCATGTAAAAAAAAACAACTATAATTTGCTTATACTGTTTTCACAGACTTTTACTATAAACGGTACAGAAACTCAGCAAAAAGAGAGAGCAACCCCCCGAAGAACTGCGGTAAACATGAGCAGCTTTTTTTCCATTGTTTGTGTCATTTGCAAGTAGACTCATAACAGGTACTGTTGCACATACACTGTGCATAGCAGTGCCTAGCTACCTGAGAAACACATGAAGCAAAATACACTTAGAATATGCTTGAAGTCTAAAACAGAGGACCAGTTTACAAAAATGTAAAAGTCAGATGCTTAAGGATGCAGGTAAGTACTTTTCTCGGACATGTTGGATACAGCATCAAAGTAGAAACTCAGACTGTTCAAGGGCATTTGTCAGTCCCACTGTGGTCTATCTGCATATTCAAATGCCGCAATAACTTTGAAAAACAATTTCAGAATAAGTAAAGCTATTGTGTTAATAAAATAGAAATTCAGGAGGATTTGTGCTCCAGACTTTACTATGTACCCACAAGACACACTCTCATTCAGTCACTGAAATGAAGGATTTCTAGAGAGAGAATAATATGAGAAGAATATTCCAAATAAAATTTCATCTCTCCCTTTGCTCACAAAAAACAGACAAATCAATACTTTTCTTAAATGTAAGTAAGATATAGACTTCAAATTAGTTAGAACAGCTCACAGGGTCTTTGAAGTCCTCGTGAGGAACAGAAGATGGGATAAATATACTTTCATAAAAAAACCCTTGAATTCTTTTTACCATAGAAGCCTTGCCCAATGTCACATTCTCAGAAAGAAAACAAAAAAAAAAGCTGCCACGAGAGTTATTGGCTGGATACAAAGTTTGAAATTAATTTTCTGTCATGACATTCGCACAAAGTATCGTGTGGGGGTGAGTGGTTCTTACTGCGAAGGGTGTTGGCAGAGCCTTGACTGTCTCATTTCGTTGCCTCTGCATCAAGGGCTTTTGGTAACCCTGTCATCAAGTTGCTTTCCATCTTACATGAAATGTATCACCATGCAGTGCAACAACTCAAGTTCCAAGTCTAACGTGATTTGTTTGACATCTCTATGACTAAAACTCATTTGCTCAAAATTTGAAAAACACTGCAGAATTCCTTGAGTTAATCTCTCTGGAATTTTTTATTGTGGTTTTTTTGGTATTCGTTTTAAGCCGCAATAAAAGTATTTAGTTGGTAAGCAAGCAGTGATGTGCTTAGAAGTTAGGCATCTGCCTTTTGGATGGAAATCACAGTACTAACTAAGGAGGATTTAGAGTAGAAATTGCATAAACTCAGCTTGAGGAGTTGACCTGTTAGCCAGAGTATTCAGAATAAAGTTACCTGACATGAGGTAAGGCAGTCAAAACAGCTCATTTCTGGCAAAAGGGAAATTGTCCTTTTCTCCCGGTCTTTTCTCCACTCCTGACATGCACTTTCTGTCTGCTCTGTAGCTCATCAGGCTCCTCTGAGAGCTGATTTCATTCACTATCCCGGAAGAAAACTAACCCAGCAAGAAAAGAAGGGCAGTTTTCCTTGGATTCAGTGAGTTGAAGTAGCTAATGATGGACTTAACTGAAAATCAGAGCCAGTGTGAGGGAGGAGGTGTGGCAGCACGGCTAGGAGCAGAGAAGGAGGAATAGGAAGATGAGCTGGTGTGTGCTGGGAACAGCCAAAGTCAGCCAATGAGACACATTGCTGTCTTTCACAGACTTGGGTTTCCCAGTCAGGACTGCAGTTACTTGCTTTTGTCAAAACCTGTCCAGGGGCTTAGTTACTACGTCACTTTTATTTTTCTCTTGAAATACAGCCAAGAAGGAGGATAGAACTGCTGTGATCTTGGTGTAGTTGGGTAAGTCAGCTCTTTCACCAGATACAGGAATACCTACTTGCACAATCCTGAACAGTTTTAGGGAATAAGTAGGCTCTCTGGATAGCAGTGCTTCCAGACAGCAATATAGTTTTAACTTCTTATAAAAGATTATGTCAGCTAATGTCAGATACCAGAGGATTTCAGGTTCCTAAGAAAGTTATGCTTTCCTCCCCCCTGCTTTTTTAAAAAATAATTTTCCTAAACATTCTGCCTAAATTTCACTTTAGCTGCATCCGCTATTTGGGTCTTGTCCTTTGCTCTATTTATAAGTCTGCTGAATTGTAGTGTAACAGAATGTAAATCATACTGCAGTGGCCTTTGGAAGATGAAAAAAATGGTTCCCTATTTAGAAAGCATCCACCTAGCCTAGAACAGGGTGCCTCGTGACAGCAACTGACTGAGCAGCTCCTGCTCGTTACCTATTAAATAGCTGCTAAAGGATCTAGTCACTAGTAACATGGAAGTCTCCTGTATGAGCAAGATTGCCTTTTATTCTGAAATGCTCAGTCAGATCTCTGGGTACAGGAACCTACAGTTTTAGGTGTCCAAAGTATAGCCTAGCATCTCCCACACTTTTAACCCCTCTCCCCTTAGAGTCTCAGTAAAGATCAGAGCCTTTTGAGTTACACTTTATCATTAAAATGAGCATTTTAGGTATTGTGCAGGGCTTCTAAACTCATAATTGCTTTTGCTTGAGAAAAAAGCAGAAGAGACCACAGAGCATCAGAAAACTGGAAGATGCCTCATGTAGTGTCCAGAGCAGCCCAGGAGGCACCAGGACAGCCCCTGGAGGCTCTGCACAGAGCCCCAGAGTACTCTAGCTCATTTCCCTGCAAGATGCTGTAAAAAGAGAATTTTCTCCCTCTACACTGAGAAAAAAAATAGAGTTACCTCTTATCTTGGTAGACGCTTGCTGTATTAGATCCCTCAACTCGAGCCATAAGGGCAAATTGCTGTTTTTTTATAATGATCCAATCTTCTTCAGCGCGACTCCCTGATCAGCTTTCATCAAATGCCAAACGCCTGTTACCAAGCAACCTCCACGCTAATAAACCAGCTCTCCTCAGCTGAGGCTTCTTTATTATCTGGGGTGATTATATTTCAATGGCCTAACACATAAGTCAATGCCTTTCCTTTGTTAGCCCTGTACTGAGACTGTGTATTAATTTTAGTCCAAAGTGGAGAGCAGGCAACACTAGGAAGGACTGATTTTGCAGTCCAGGTAGAGACTGCTGTTTGCAACAGGATGGCATCATAGGCTGCCCTTCACAATGGCCAAGGTAATAGTAAGTGGAACTAATGTGATTAGTACAAGCTAGTTTTGATGCCAGTTCTGCTTCAACAGCAAGCATCGATTAAAGTTATATGCAGTTATAGAGCTGAGCATATGTTTATGCAGTTGACCTCCACATTTGTCGCCTTTGGTACCTGGAACCACTCTTTGCCCGTGGTACTTTCCTCATAGACAGAGGCAATTATCATATCATTTGGAGGACTTCAGGAATAACCAATGTCATTTATATTAGATTAGGGTAATTAGAGTTAAGAATAATTCATGCAAAAAAAGCAACAGAAAACCTGATTAAAAAATCACTAATAATCCATGTGACTCACGGTTCTACAGGCATAGTATTTTGTTTAGCTTGATATCAGGGAAGCTACATGACAAGCTGGAAGCTTGTTTTTGGGCTCACTAACCTTCTGACATTTATAAATGCATGAACTCTGCATAGGTTTGCGTTGCCTTGGCCTGATCATTTCCATATTCATTCAGCCTCCCAGCTGAAAGAAGCTAACAAGTACCATTTGCAAAGGATTTGTGTGTGATTTGTGAAAACTTGTTTCCTAGGGCCTGAGACCACAATCGAAGTTCCCAATCTGAACTGCCTTCTGATAAGCAGTATTACTCATGAAACTACCTAGGAGAAAAAAAAAGTAATGTAATACATCATCAATCGAGTCAAATCCGAGTGAAGCATTAATTTTTTAATTCTTTTTTCAGACACAAAATTAGACAAACGAATATCATTTAAGTAAAAATGTTCATGATTCAGAAAAGAATATATCAAGAATGAAGTCTAATTAGGGAGTTCTGATCTATGTGAAGCCAGGGGGAGGAGAGAGTAAGTTTCAATTCTTCCTTTCAGCTCTGCCAGAGTAACAAAGACCACTTTATCCGTAATGGTAAGGCAGGGGCTGAGCTTTAGTTACTGATTTAAAACATAGCCAACTAAGTCTGAAATTTGTGCCAGCAAACACTTCTTTTTTACAAGAAAAGTGGTTCCCTGTATTATATATGCATGTTTGAAAGACTGCCAAAGCATTAGATGTCTATGAACAGATAATAAAGAGAGTGCCTGTATACTCTACCAACTGTAGATCTCTGTCTTTTCTGTAACTTTTGCATTGTTCTTAGGGAAGGGCAGAAAAGTAAGCTGAATTGTTCCCACTGCCAGTTATCCACTTTCTCAGCAAGTGCTTTTATTGTTAAGAAATACTTGTGCCCTCCTGTTTGCGGCCAGCTAAACAATAAATCTCAGACATGTAGGATGCTGCAAAAATGGAGAGATGGAGTGAGATGGAGAAGGGGAGAAATGGAGGATTTGGATCAACATCCAAATGGTGACCATTGTATACAAGTAAGGACCAAAAGGAAGCTGAAAAATGTAGCTTCAGTTTTATCAGCCTCATGTGTTTATCCTTAAAATGAGAGAGCGCTTCAGGCTTTTTCTTCTCCTTTCTCGGTTATTTTTATGCACATATAAACAGTTCTTGTGAAAATGCCTAGGTGCTTGAGTATGCACAGCCTATATTCCCACAGGTAGTTGATCACTGATTCTGTTGCATCTTCTGATTTGTGAATAAAGTGATTAATAAATCACTCCACAGAGATAAGGCAGTTTCTTTTTAGCAACACAAAAATATTAAACTGAAAAGTAAATTAGGAAAAGCACCATATGATATAAACAATAGCGATATGTTCAAATTTCAGTTTATTATTTTGATCAAAATGGAACTTTGGTTTCTAGTATATGTGCATTTTTTAGGAAAGAGTTTTAAATGCTTGATATTACTATTGTCTTTTGCACGCTGTACTGGAATGTAAGTAGTTCAAATAAAATACCCTGGCAAAAGTATTACTTATTTATTATACCCTGTATTTGTATTTAGTTTGTCAGCATATTGATATAGGTAGAAACACAATGAAGCATAATAAAAATATGTAAAACATAAACAGTTCTTTAATTTGGTGACTTAGTGTCATTAATTTTGACAATAGCATTGCACTGTTTTCACTTGTTTCCACAACTGCTTACATGTTTCTAAAGCTATAATTCAGACTTTTCTAAAGAATAGATTTAACAAGTGGAAAAATTACCACATGTAGCTGTAAACCCTCCATAAGGATTTCTTATGATTGTATCACTTTATGTTGAGGAAGACAGGGATTGGATGACACGATCAGAATCCTTTGTTGCCTAGGCAATTACATTGTATCTGACATTTATTTCTCTTGCTTCATCTCTCTTTTTAAATTACCATTGTGATTCTAAGAATGAGCTGGTACAGTTATTTACCTACCTGAAGATTTTTCTTATCTTAACAATTAGTACACCGTACTACAGTGAAACTCTACAAGTTGCTTGAAGGAGTACTCAGGCTTAAAATAAAATATATTTTAAAAACATATATAGATTATGTATGAAATAGCAAAATCAAAGCAAAATAAAAATGCTTCCTCTAGCTTTGTTCTGTAACGCTAGAGTAGCATTGTTGAGCACATCAGTTTTCTGTCTCTCTCACCAGCCATCTGCCAGAGCTGAGATAACAAGCTGTAAATTCTGATTAAGTGGAGTACGGAAAGTGAGTACGGAAATTCTCTAGGTAGAATACTTGATTTTTTTTTTTTTTTTTAATCTACTTATTCATGTATTGCACAAAACAAAACAAAAAAAAGGCACATATCTCTGTGAGTGATAACTGAGCTCCTCACCAAAATAAAACTGAAAATAAAAAATTTAATTTAAAGTGACACCCACAGTTATCAAATGTCCATTTTATAATGAGGAAGGTCAGTTCAGCAAGAGACAGCTTTTTTTCCTAATCCTCAGTTATGTATTACAACTGGGAAGAAACCAGTGGTAAAACAGTAAACCACACCCCTACAAAAAGGGAAAGTTAAAACTTCAGGAGTGTAGCATCAGGAGGAGAACAACAGCTGCTACCTAAAAGTGTTTTGTCTGTCTGTCTGTTGCCTGGGAATTTTTGCATTTCTTCTTCCTTTCTCCACCATATGTAAGATATCACTGAAGGAAAACCAAGAGAGACTGTAGATCTTTTCATTCAAAGTCATAGCAGGCAAAGATAATGTTTTTCTTTTGATGAGATAAAGCAAATGCAGTGGAGACAGGTGAACATGCAGAAAAAACTACTTCCTTTTAGCATGAAAATGTTGTAGGTAGGACATCTGTCCAATGTAGGAAACATCCACATGGCACATTTTAAGTGCCTTTACAAGCAGCTTCACAGTCCTCCAAAATGCTTGATTATGTCTGTTTGAAGATAGCATCCTTGGATGCTTTCCTCCTCTTTATCCATCATGCCATCAATCCTTGATGTATATCCAGTTTTCCTTTTGAAATATGACAAAATATAAATATATATGACAATATAATGTGCAGCTTGTTCTCATTATAAAAGAACTTTGCAATACAAAAGCAAAAAAAAGGAGAATTTCTTGTTTCAAAGCAGAAGATTCTAATGCACACATATATACACAAGTGTTTTCTATATTTGAACACCATATTCATGAGTTATCCTGAATATTTGCTCTCCAGAAGTCAAAAATCCCTCAGATCCAGACCAAAAGGTCTCCAGCTGAAAAACTTCAAAGTTGCAAACTGCTAACTAACTAAGATTCAGGGAACATGAAACTCTGAACTGTTTTATTCTTGTCAAATGCATGGGGAATCATTGATTTTATCATTTTCGTTAAGTCCTTTCTTTTTCCTCCCTGAAATGCAGGTGATTTCTATCACTAAAACTTACAGATGTGGTCAATTTTTAGGAGCAGAAAAATAAAATTCTTTTAAATTCTTTCCAAGAGTAAGAGCCTGTAAGAAATTAATAGTATTTTCTTCTTCAGTAGCAAGACAATAACCCTTGCTTCTTACAAGATTTTTAAAATGTGGAAATGTTAACACACAAATTGCTCAAATCAAGAGAGAAAGTTGGAAATCATGCTCTTAACTTCCTGTAAACTTGGAATATTGTACTCGTTAGATTCTTGAATCTTGAACTGATTGAACTACTCAATGGTATGAGAAACAATTTGGTTTCTGATTATAGAAATTCTGTCTACAACTGGAGGAAATCCTAAAGTAGAGACATACATATCACATCTGTGGAATAGCACCTACATCAAACTTCCATCAGGCAACCTAACTGGTCTCTTGCAGGACTTCTATAAGTATTTATTTTGAAATAATTTCTTGGACACATCGATTAGAATCAAGAGTACCTCCACAAACTGTCAATTTATAATATAATTCTTAGGAGCATCACCAAAACTAAAGAAAGTGAAACATTTCTGTAACTGAGAGATTAGGAATTCCATCCACAATGACTGGACCTTTTAATCAGTGGAACTTATTCATGTTTTTTCTGGATTTAGATCTTCTGGAGTTATTCTTGATTACAAACCACTAAAGATATCTAAATTTAGTTGGACGAATTCCATCCCAAGAGAATCAGTGCTATTACATAAACCCCCAGCTTTGTTATGGAGTGAATAGAAGAGGTGGTAGCCTTCAGCCTTCAGGCAGAAATTCTGTCTAATTTTGGTATAAACTTACTTCTTTTGCTGACAGGTTGATGCTAGACATTTCAGCATTGATTTATGTTACTTTTAATGCAAGCCCTTGACACCTGCTTCTGACTGCCTTTTAATGTCAGTTCCATATTGAAGCATAGTGAAAAAGGGATAAAAGGTAACATGTATGAATTTCTTAAAGATGTAGCTGACACCTTTAGGTTTACATATTATCATTTAGTTCCTTAAGAATCAAAGAAGACAGAACTTGAATTTAATGTTCTGTCTGAAGTGTATTCCTACCATGTCATGTATTTGGACATTTTGCTCAATACTTCTTAGAAAGGATGCTATTCACAACTGAGTCCCAGTATCAGTTTTTGAAGGCTGAATGGAGGTTATCACAAGGGCTTAGCTTGCTCTATTTTTTGCTCTTGCAATTTGAAAATATCATGGACGAAGTGAAATGGTTACCGTTGTGTAGTAATACAGCTCTTGAAGTGATCATCTTTCATGTATTTCATTATGTTACCATCACCTTCATTGAACACTGTATCTTTCTCTTATTGATGTTTCCTTTTTTTCCTAAGCACAAACAATAAACATTGTTATGCAAAAGATTTTGCGCTTTTCATCTTTCTCTCCCTCTGCTAATCCTCTAGTTTTGAATGGTTTTTTTAAAGTAAATGTAGTAGAACTGTTGGAATTCTGCAGCTTTACATTGCTTCATCTTGATCACTAGTCCTTATTTGGTCTATAATCTTGTCTTTGTTGTTTGTCGGTACAATTTTGGAATAGATCAGTATATACTAACAGCTTTAAGCGGTAACATTTTACTGGTAGAACTACTAGACGTAAGAGATGACACGTTACTTAGTAAACGGTTGTTGCTAATACTTTAACAAAAAACATACATGTTTTCTGTTCTTTCTTTTCTTAAAAATATTACTGTTGAAAACACAAAGTTTTCCTCTTTTCTTGATGTACTATTTCTCTGCACTAGTTTAAAGAAATGTTCAGATCCATGGACATATATACTCTCAGACAATACTGTAGCTTAATGTTAGCCCCGCTCTTTCTCTTCCTCATGCAGTATTACTCTTTAATTCAGTAAATGGCTGAGTCTGCTAGCTTTCTGTTGCTGTCTTATTCTTCAAACACAAAAGTCCATATGTGCACGTTGCCCAGGATTAGAAAACTGTCCTCTCAGTGCTAATCCAAGCAAGTACAGTATGCTCTCAGGTACCTTACAGTTTTGGGAGAAATTTGGTCTGCTCTTACAATAGTGATGTCTCACTTAATTTTTCATGTATATGCACAAAAATAATTTTTAACCACATTTTTTTAGGTAGGGTAATCACTACAGTTTTAAATATGTGTAAGCCAGTGTACTTTACCTTTAATCCACAAATTCTTTAGTGTCATTTAAAACTAACATCCTTTGGGTTAAGATTTTACTTCTCCTGGCAAGAATTGCACTCTTCATGCAGATCCCTGTTCTTACCTTCGAGCATGAGAGCATTTGTTGGTAGCATCACCAATCTGGAGATAGGAATATATCCTGCTTTTATTCCTTCATACGCTGTGGAGGAAAGAAAAAATAAATTGTCCCTGGCAGCTGTAGTTCCAGGAAACAGAGGTCTTTGTGAAGTTACATATTTATAATGGTGTGTCAGCCGGCCAGAAGGCCTGTTAGTCATGTTTGTTCCTGTGGCCTGATCCCGCTCTCATAAAAATGTACAGAAAGGCTCATATTGATTTGAGAAGGAGTTAGTTTGCTTCCATAATGACACTGCTGACTAAACAGCCGCGGTTAAATTATCAGGAGTAATTGTAAAGAATGAAGGAGGAAAAAAAACCTGGAAAAACATTATCCAATGTGGCAATGAGAGTTCTTCTACAAAGTGCGTACCCCGTTTGTAAAAGTTATGCTCCGTGCCAGAGCTCTCAGAGGTACATTGATTTCCCCGTGAATTCCAATAGTTTCTAATCACAAAGAAATTATTCAGCTTTCCTCTGCAACTAACATAAATATGTGGGAATAGGATTAAAGCGCTATATACACAGATAAAATTCAGTCAGATTCGTAAATTGCCCTTGGGCCAGTAAACTAATAAGATAGAGTGACCCACTTAAGCAGCTTGTATGAGAAAAAATCCTGCATAAAGTCAGCAAAACCCCCTTTCTTTGCTGAGATGGTAGTTGTAGTGTGCTAAGCCTGCTTTTTCTCAGCAGCACTGACTTTTTTAAATGCATGGTTTGGCAGTCTATTGCACAGAAGCTGTGGAGTTAGGCCACCTAATTTACCAGCTATGAAAATGTTTCATTGAAAGATTTGACTAAATTTGGACAGTTTATATTCAAGTGCTGAATAAATAATATATTTTTTTTAAAAGTATGATTGCACATGTATCTCTTAATATACTTCAAAATACAAGAAAAATAGATTATGAGCTTTCTGTATTTAGGATGAGTGAGAACTATGGTTAGTGTAAATCTCAAAGACAAATACATTTTCATATAAAATGCAATGTTTGCCAATACTTACTACTTTGTGGCACCAGAGAAATTACAGCCGTGGAACTGCTATATCTATCATTAATACATACTGCAAAATTCCATGATGAGCTGGACTTATGGCCGGACTCTGAGTATAGCTGTGAAAATAATAAGTGCTACAGTGTGATAGCTAGGGAGAAAATGCAAAAAAAAAAAGTGTTGCATGGGTGTAAAAACAAAACATCACTCTTAGATGACATAAACACTACTTTTCCCCTCCTGTAACCAAAGCTTAAGGATGATTGGGATTAATTGCCAAGGTAACTTTCTCTGAATACCAATGCAGCTAAATGTTGTAGTACAGGACTACATATAGATAGATGTTAAACCTGTTTAACAGTAGGCAGCTAACGTGATTGCAGAAGGGCCTAACCTTTATATGGATTTAATGGAGATATGTAGAAACCTCGAGAGCACATGCCAGCTAGTCAGGAGTTGCAGTGCGGTGTTAGTAGGACTTCAATCTTTACAGTGGGCAGACAAGTGGCGAGAGGCACACTACGGATTGTATCCATAGATCTGATTAGATGCTACCTCAGTGAACTTAAGAGGGTAACTATTATCTAGCATCTTATCTTTTGAGGAGCATTTATACAAGGAGGAGGGGAGATCTCCATAATGAGTTCAGGTGCCTAAAATAAGCACTGTGGTATCTCAGCTTGCCAGTGAGAAAGAATGTCTCCTTTGTATTCATACAGTAAAAGTAATCTGGAAAAAATGTCCACAAAGACCTTTTAAATGCAGCGGTGCTTTCCAGATGGTAAATTACAAGCTGAGATGACCTGAGAACTACACAAGGACATTAAAGAAGAGTGAAATACACACAACTTTAATGAAGTTCATTCAAGTAATAATACATGAGATAAGCTGCTGATGTTGCTGGAACACACATAGCCTCTCAAAAATTTTATCTTGTTCTGCAGTTTGTGATTTGGCAGCACCTTCTTTAAACAATGTCTTGAGGGTTTTATCTTTTACTTGGCACATAGAGAATGGAGCATGAAAATTACATTAACAATAATAGGAGCTGTGTGCCTAATTTCTCATTAACAGTTCTGGTTAGTGTACACTCTTTAATGCTAAGGTATGGGTTAGTGTAACCTCCCCTTTCTTTAATTACAAAATGTTCTCCAAACCAATAAAACCTTCACAACCATTAAGTCCTGTACTTTTAAAAATAATTCACCTGCAGGTAATGTAATTTATAAACATTTCCTTTACTGGCATTAAATTATAGCTTTAGATACTGCAAATGGGTAATGTAAGGACTGATTTAGAAGGTGACCATGTTGAAAACTTTGGTTGACTTTCTTGCATCTTAAGCACAAATTAATTTGCTGCAATCTGTTTTCACTTAAGAATTTTCTAAACTTCATTTAGTCATTTAAAATTCTGTGTTTCATATGACACAAAGACTAAAATCTTTGAAGTGCAATTGTAAACCTCTGTGTGTACATAAAGGTATACATGTATTATATCTATATTCCCTTGCCTTCAGCTATGTGCTTGAAAAATACTCATCCCTTCTGGAAGAGGAAGGAGTACTTACAGATCTAATACAGTCTTTCTTAGCTGCCGATTATTTGTGTGACTGCTTTAGGCAAGTGTTTTCAGACATAGCTACCTTGACCTAGTCATATTTTCTGTATGTAGGCAACTTAACAGCAACCTTACTTAGAAAAGTGACTGCAGTCTCCATTGCATGTGTTGCTTTTGATGCAGGGGAAAGTAATAGTTGTTTTGTCAGAGAACTTCATATATGGACCTTGGGCTTTTAGGTCCCATAGGGCAATTTATATGTTTAAATATGCCTGAAAACTTTACTTTGCTTGTTAAATTCATTCCACAGATTGTTACAAGCATTTGAAACAGGAACTCCTATTTCAAACTACTGTCCTAGCTTTTTATGGCTGACAATTTTATTTTAATATGGATGCCTGAAATAGCGATGATTATGAAAGGGAGAGCATCCAGCTGAAAGTTAACCAGTCAATAAAAATATAAGTGATGGTACTGAACTTTCCTAGAAAAAGGGGTACGTAACACTGCATCATAATAATGCCTTATTTTTATAACATCCACCAATGTCTTTTCAGATAAAAGGCTGAGAAAAGAATTAATGTGTCAAAAGACTATGTTTTGCAGCCCATAAAGCAACAAAGCGTTTCTTCCAAGGGTCAACCTTATCCTGTATTGTAGATAAAATTGCACTGACCTTTTACCTGTATTGACAAAGATTTCATTCAACAGAACTGATTTCTGACTTTTATACTTGAAAAAGTTGTATACTTTGACACCATGGCAATCAGACCTTTTCAGCCCAGACAAAATACATAGGCAACACAAAATACACAGAGGAAGATGTTAGATGCTCTCTTTAAAGATCAACAGAGAAAGGCACTTTAGAATATTAACAGACTTCTAAGTATTTAATACCACTGTGTTTTTATCCAATTGTTCTTCTCAGTACCTTTTTCTTTGTTGTTTTGTTGGTTTTTGTTTGTTTTGTTGTTGGTTCCCCCCCCCCCCCCCAAATAGGGCATAAATATACTAGCTTTATCAAGGTTTATACACAACTTTGAAATCTGAAGTTGATCTGATTTTTTTGTTTGTTTTAAGATCTGTGTGATAATGGCTAAACATTAACGTTTCTTATTCCTTAGATTTCTTTCTCAGGTTTTCAGCTATTCTAACTGTATCAAAAGCATGATTAAATTGTGAACCAGAGAACAGACAGATACTATCATCCATCAACTTGTCACTAGATACCAAGCAGAGTTGAAGCATAATCTACTTTACATGCTGCTACTTTGTCTGTTGTAAATCCAGTGCCTGCATAACCTATATTAATGAGTCAGATGAAGCCCCTCCTTTTATAATAGCCGGTAACCTGTATTTTCACTTTCTATATACTTTTAAAATGTATTTTAGTAATATGTGGATTGTTCAGTTTCCTGGAAAACTGTGTTTAGTACATGTCATCATATGTACTGCATTAATAGCCAGGAAACTGTTTCTGTTTGTGCCTTCATCTTTGATTCACACTGTTACCTTAGATATAGAACTGAACTACTAAATGTTTCAGTTTCCCATCTTTAGAAAATGAGAATAATTTTGAAAAATATTTGCTACAGTAATTTAATGCCTATAGATTGGATCTACTATAGAAGTGCTAGATATTAAGCATGGCTAGTTTCACCTCATGAAAACTAGACTGGGGCAAATGCTTATTATGAATATTGTTTTAAGTAGAATCATAGAATTATAGAATAGTTTGGGTTGGAAGGGGCCTTTAAAGGTCATGTCCAGCTTTTCATCCACCAGTACTCCCAAGTCCTTCTTGGCAGGGCTGCTCTCAATCCTTTCATCCCCCAGCCTGTATTGATGCCGGGGGTTGCCACGACCCAGGTGCAGGACCTTGCACTTGGCCTTGTTGAACCTCATGAGGTTCACACGGGCCCACTTCTCGAGCTTGTCCAGGTCCCTCTGGATGGCATCCCATCCCTCAGGCGTGTCAACCGCACCACTCAGCTTGGTGTCAAATGGAAACTTGCTGAGGGTGCACTCAATCCCACTGTCTATGTCGTTGATGAAGAGATTAAACAGTACCAGTCCCAATACGGACCCCTGAGGGGACACTACTTGTCACTGATCTCCATCTGTACATTGAGCCATTGACCACTACTGGCTGCAACCATCCAACCAATTCCTCACCCACTGGACAGTCCACCCATCAAATCCATATCTCTCCAGTTTAGAGAGAAGGATGTTGTGGGGGACCGTGTCAAAGGCCTTACAGAGATCCAGATAGACGACATCTGTAGCCCTTCCCATGTCCACTGATGTAGTCACTCCATCATAGAAGGCCACTAGGTTGGTCAGGCAGGACTTGCCCTTTGTGAAGCCATGCTGGCTGTCTCGAATCACCTCCCTGTCCTCCATGTGCCTTAGCATAGCTTCCAGGAGGATCTGCTCCATGATCTTCCCAGGCACAGAGGTGAGACTGACTGGCCTGTAGTTCCCTGGGTCTTCCTTTTTTCCCTTTTTAAAAATGGGGGTTGTGTTTCCCCTTTTCCAGTCAGTGGGAACTTCACCAGACTGCCATGACTTCTCAAATATGATGGATAGTGGCTTAGCAATTTCATCTGCCAGTTCCCTCAGGACCTGTGGATGGATCTCTTCAGGTCCCATGGACTTGTACACCTTCAGGTTCCTTAGATGGTCTCAAACCTGATCTTCTCTTACAGTGGGTGGCTCTTCATTAAGTACTGCAATGACAAACTGCTGAATTGTAAAAGTGTTTTTGGTCACTTGGATGGAGTTTTTCCCCAGTCTCTGCTGCCTTATTTAGTCAAACAATAATTGCCACTGAGTTTCTGAAAATCTTGGAGTAAAATCTAATCTGTTCTCCTGATTCCCTCATTTGAAATGTTGACAAATTAATTTGGAAAAAAGAATTTTGAGTTATATAAATATTTATTATCTCAAACGACAGTGATGATAATTCTGTAATTTGTCTAGGTTTACATCCTTTAATACTTGTGTCCATAGTTACTGATTGATGAAGCATACTCTAGGATGCAACTTAACTTGACATATGCAATGGCAAGTTGTGTTAAAAACATATTATTAAGCTAGGTCTTTTTTAGAGTCAGATCCTCAGCATAAGAATATTATGTAAATCAGGTCAGTTCTTTCCAAGCAGTGAAATCTAATGTCAGAAAATACATATTTTAGCATAAATTATTTAGTGAAAAGTTCAGTTCCTTTATAGTAGTGTGCCTGAAGCATTCGAATATAAGCATTTTGTCCGGCCATTGTTAACACATGCCATAGGAGATTTCACTTCCTTCCAGACATTAGTTTCAAGACTTTTGCCATTTGACATGGTAACACAACTTTTCTCCCATTATATTTTCCTCTCTGTCAACATTCATGTATTGTCATCTTGCAACATATATCACCAAGTGTATTGGCAATTGCATTTTAAATTGTTCAGATGTTTGAAAGTCTGTTGCAAAAGCACTGTAAGTCTTTCTGGGATAAGAGAAGGAAAATAATGGAGGAAGGGATCACTGAAGGGTTGCAGTGATAATTTCTGTCCTTTCTACTGTTTCCAGCAGGAAACAGTCTTAGCTATATACCAAACTTTTAATTAAAAAAAAAAAAATCAAAAATTTAAAAATAATTACATTTTTATTTCCTCTACATAAGTAACTCTTGAATTTCTAAAGTGCTCAGATACTTGTATCTGGGAAGTTATTTTTAGTTACAGCTGAATAATTCAGTTGACAATTTCAGCCTACCAGCAAACTAAAAACAAAACTTTGGGGAAAAAAAGCCCTTGAATTCTTGGGGATTTTGTCCCTGAGGAAAAAAAAAATCCCCCAACACCAAAACAATAAACAAATCAACATCATATATTCATAATATGAAGGCTGGAAGAGACCCTGGAAAGCCATCTAGTCTACTTCTCTGCTCCAGGCTAGAATCTGCTATAACACTCATGCTTGACAGGCGTTTCCTGAACCTGTCCTTAATGACACCACCACCACTACCACAACCCCATTTAAGCATCCATAGGCAATATATTCCAGTGCTTCACTACCCTTATCCTCAGCAGGTTTTCACTAGTTTTTAGCTTGAATCCTTTGAATTAACTTTGAATCAAACTGCTGTTTGATTTCTCATTATAGTATCAGTTCTTTCTTCTATGAGTTATGGACATACGAAAAATATTTCCTCCTTTTTGGTAAACATTTTTTACATCCTTGAGCACTACTATCCTATCCTGCTCTTCCTGCAGCTGAGCAAATTCAGTTGTTTCAGACTTTGTTGCCAGATTGTTCTGATCATTCTCATTATCATTCTTTATCTGGTACATATCTCTTTTTTGAATTGCGGTGCCTAAAACTGGACACAATACTGCATTTAAGGTCTTACCCATCTTGAGACTATCAATAGGATGATTTCATATGCTGTGCAAGATACAGTCCAGCCTACAACCCAGTATGGTGTCTGCATTCTTCACAACAGTGTAATATTTTTTATCCAGCAGAAGACCTCTTTAGCCATTTTTTTCCTCTGTCTTGTGTGACATAGTTGATTTTTTTTTCCATGTAAATCATCTTACATTTCTCTCTTTTGAATGTTATCCTTTTTTTAAATCCATCCAATTTTTCAACATGCTTTTGAATTCTAATAGTGTATCTGTGATCTCTGCACACCTGGTGTCATCTACTGTCTTAATAAGCATTTTCACTTTTCCATCATCAGTGTTGTTAATGAAAATATTTTAAAAAGCAGGCCTAAGTCAGAGCGCTACAGGACCCCTTTGATATTTCCTTCCATGTTGATAATAGACCACTGCTGCTTAGGGGTTATGGTTATCTGACCAGTTTTATATCTACCCACACAGCTACCTTTTTTCCCTGTCTCCCATTAATCTCTTATTTATTCATATTCTAGACACACAATTTTTTTTCATGAGCATCTGTTATTTCAGTTAAGTCATTGTCTTCATCATTCTTATAATTTGTTAAGATTTCCTGCTCATGTTTTTTCTGCATTTGTATGTGAGCATCTAAGGCATTGGAAGAATCAGTGCTGCCTTCTTGACAAAGTTTCTTATTCTGTTCTGCTCTTTCTCCTTTCTAGGTCCATTTCCAAGTTCACATATCTTATACTTAGGAGAGGGAGGGGTGAATATAGGATATAGTTATGTGTGGTGAGTCGTAGGTATGTACGTAGTACACTCAGGCAATATGGAACTGTAGAATCACTGTGTCATAGAAAAACTGGTTGGAAGGGACATCTAAAGATCATCTAATATACCCACCTGCTAAAAGCAGGAGCATCCCTGCACTAGGTCAGATCAGTTATCGCTTTGTCTACCTGAGTCTTGGAAACCACCAAAGGCAGCCTTTCTGGGCTGCCTGTTCCACAGATCTTAATGTGGGGTTTCAATTTTTGGGCATTGTCCCTGGCATCAAACTGAGTTTGGCTCCAGCATCCTCCTTACTATGTTTTGGATGGATGTTTTGGATTTAACAACAACTATCTCTGAAAATACTGGCATTTCTACTAGCAGGAAGAACACACTGAAATAAAATCAATCACAGTTCCATATGTCAAAATGGAATTGTATTGTAAAATCCCCTAAAACCACAGTTTATAGTTTAGATGTCCCTCCCATTGTATAAACTCAAAGCATTTAACAAACTGTACAATATTTCTGTTCCTTCCTTGACAAAGAGACAACTAAAAGCTTGGCTGAAAAATAGTAATGTAAAAATAATTGAGTGTGAAGAAGCTCCACCCTTCACTGAAAATGATGCCTAACTTTGTGACTTTTTATTTAAAAGCTACAAAGGTTATAAGTCTTTATTTTGAATTTAATTCCTTTCTTTCTGCTGATCGGAGTATCTTTTTTAAAGTAGGAACAGGTTAAATTTAATTTTATAAGCATATATGAGAATATGCCAATATAGCTGTAGCTAAGCTGTAAAAGGACTGAAGTAAAAATAATGCAGTATTTAGATCTCTGAAAAACTTTCTGAAATTGTGACCAAAACATCATAAAATACATGATGATAAACAGCAGAGGGGATTTTACTAGGCTAAAATAGTACAGTTTAAAACTGCCTATCTGCAAGGTAGTGATAAAACTGAGCTAAAAATTAAATTCTAAAAATATGACTAGTACGATATTAATATTTATATTGAACTTAGTGGCAGAAAAAATGCCCTGAGCAAATTTCCTGCTTAAACTTTTATGTCATAAAATACCTTCAAGGTAGGGTCTCAGACAGTGCTTTGAGTCCACACTTAATGATATTAAATGTAACAGAATAAATTATGTACAAATCTGTAAAAATATAGAGATACTGAGTGTATTGTAGCTCTCTCTCTGATGTAACTCAGAAGGGATTCCACAGACAGTAGCAGACAGCAGCAGTTACACCAGTGTAAAAAGGGTGAAGAAACATTAGAACAATATTTTTAATTTAGCTGGTAAATAATTTTGCTAGACCTTGCAGAAATTTTGCTCTGACTTACTTCTTGAAATATAGTATAAAAGAAAAAAGCAAATAATATTCTCAATTGCCACTTACTTTTGTGTTTCTCTGAATGCTTCGTATACTGCCTGCATACAAAAGGACCACATCACTTAATTTAGAGATAAGCTGATGATGAAGCAAAAGATTTTCAGGAATACACAGCAATGTGAAGTGTAAAATATTTAAATTGTATTGTGGAAGAGAAGCTGGTGGTGGCTATTTTAGCTTCAGAAAGCTACTACAAGATCTTTAACCATGGTAAAAAGAATGTATAACAAATAAAAAAATATTGTGAAAAATTACAGTGGATGAGCAGAAATTTCGATCATGGTAGATGGATCTGCATGAATGAAGCATGAGGTCTAATGTCTGATGATAGAGGTTAGGTGAAGTGAAATTAGTAATAAATCACACCTTCTTAGAGTGAGAGTAATTAATCACTGTAATGGTTTATTGAACAAAGTAGTAAATTCATCACTTGGAGTCTTTACCTGTAATACAATTTATTTCTAAAACTATGTCCCAAGATATTGGGCTTAATAGTATTTACTTATGTAGAAGAGAAGAGTATTTCCTTCCTATGCAAAATTGATGAACTAGAAATGTGTTGTGTAAAAGGTAAGTCTAAATGACTCTAGGAGATTTCCATTTAAATTCTGTTATTCTGAGTAATTTTGTCTAAGGAGATAAAGATAAAACTAAAAAGCTGAGTCTTTCCTCGGAGTTAACTTACTTATTAATATTTAAATATTTTATTGTCTTGTATAATGTATGCCCTATATACGTATGTACAGTGTTTTTCCATGATGATATTATTGATCGCTTACATTCTTATGAATGTTTCTCCAAACAGTAACTCATCTAACTGCTGTACTTACAGTTTCTGTGTCCATATATATTTGAGCATGGACACAAAAAAAAACAACTAAGGGAATAAAAATGATAAGGGCTTATGATTCTTTGCCCCTTTGTTGGGTTTCAGATCAATGATACCTCTGTCTTCCTGAAAAAATTTGTGCTTGCCTTGGTGTATGACTCAATTCTTTCATGCTTTGTAAATTAGATAAAGGTGTTTAGGATTGTATTGGATCATGGATAGCACTATTCACAGTCTGTGAAGGAATCTGGCAACTTTCTGTATGATTTGGAATGAAAATTTAAGATATTGATATTTTACCATGTTTCATCTCAAATTACTTTTTTCAGTTTAGAGCTGTGACAAATTCTGTTATTGTTCTGCAGTGAAAGTCCACATATACATTCACAGAGAGGTTGCTCATTTGCCTTGTCACTCAAATGCAAAATTTTACTTTTTAACTTTGTGATTTGTGTAAAGGATCCCTCACTTCCTCAAGCTTGCAACCTGAACAAGTTAAGCCAAGCCCACAAAGTGCCGTGACAGATCCTATCAACCACTTAGTTGAAGCAGAGTTCTGCATGATCCGTCCTTGTGGGGACCCAAAAATATTTCATGGTGGAGTTGTTTACCCATCTAAAAATTCTTGTTACAAAGTCCTTCACTCTTCTTTTTTCCTCCTTCTCTTTTTCTTTTTGTCCTCTGTTCTTTTTCTTATCCATTACTACAGCCTTTTTGTCTGGGTTTCTCATCTGCAGTGTACAGCATACCCTTTCTTCAAACAACAGAATAATAAGAAAAAGCTGTAGAGCCCTGAAAAATAGCATTTGAAAAAACCCTGAATGTTTCTCAGACCCCAGTGGCCATTCAAACCCAAAATAGAGCTGAGAGGCTCCGTCAGATGTGTTCCCAGCCTTGTGATGAAGCAGAGAAGTCTAATTTTCCTTTGACACCTCTGGGTCTAAAGGCCCTGGTCACAGTATGTCAGCAAATGGCACTGACGATCCTACGTAGATGAAAGAATTTTTTTATCTGAGCCCTTGACAATCAATGAGGAGTGAAGGGACTCAGCTTAATTTCCTACACCTTCTAATACAGGCGACTTCACTATCCAAATTAATCTTTTTCTATAGCATGGTACAGGCATAGATGTATAGATGGGCCTTACTAACAGCAATATTGATCTCTTGCAGAAAAGTCCCTGTTAGGCTCAGCAAGAGTAGTACACCTACCTGGCTAAATAAGCCATGTTCTTTGCCTTGTCTTTCCACAAACCACTTTCCCACCAACCTTAAGTTAGTGATATCCTCCACTAAAGCAATATACCCGCTCTTGGTTATACAGGCGGGCA
>NW_009217761.1:0-320 GCF_000690835.1 Fulmarus glacialis
GCTCCGTCAGCTTCGAGGCGCTGGTGCAGAACCCGCTGAACGTTTTCCACGTCGAGGTGGCCATCCAGGACATCAACGACAATTCCCCGACCTTCAGCAAGGCTGCTCTGGACCTCGAGATCACCGAGTTGACGCTTCCTGGGGCGCGTTTTCCACTGGAGATGGCCCGAGACGCGGACGTGGGCAGCAACTCGCTGCTGACTTACCAGCTCACCAGCAACCCGTCCTTCACTCTGGCCGTGAAGGAGAGCGCGGGTGGAAAGAAGCAGCCGGAATTAGTGCTGGAGAGGGCGCTGGACCGGGAGAAGCAGAGCTCCTTT
>NW_009217761.1:490-967 GCF_000690835.1 Fulmarus glacialis
GCGGGCGCCAACGGGCGCGTCTCCTACTCCTTCGGCAACGTCCCGGACGGCGTCCGCGCCTTGTTCAGCGTCGAGAGCGAGAGCGGCGAGGTGAGGACGGCGGGGCCCCTCGACTTCGAGGAGAAGAGCAAATACAGCTTCGGCCTGGAGGCGAGGGACGGCGGCGGTCTGGTGGCTCACTGCGACGTGCAGATAGACATCACGGACGAGAACGACAACGCGCCCGACATCACGCTGCTGTCGGTGTCGAGCCCCGTGCCCGAGGACGCGCCGTCCGGCACGGTGGTGGCCCTCCTGAACGTGAACGACCCGGACTCCGGGGAGAACGGTCAGGTGTGGTGCGAGCTGTCGGGCGAGGCGCCGCTGTCGATCGTGGCGTCGTCGGGCGGCTCGTACAAGGTGGTGACGGCGAGCGCGCTGGACCGGGAGCAGGCGGCCGAGCACCGGGTGACGGTGGTGGCCAGGGACCGGGGCAGC
>NW_009217762.1:0-414 GCF_000690835.1 Fulmarus glacialis
ATCCCCGTCGCTGAGGATCGCCGTCCTCGAGGATCCCTGTCCCCAAGGTCCCCGCCCTTAGGTCTCCATCCCCAAGGGTCTCACTCCCCAAGGATCCCTGTCCCGAAGGATCCCTATCCCAATGGATCCTCATCCCCAAGGATCCTGTCCCAAAGAATGCTCGTCCCTGAGGATCCTGTCCCAAAGGATCCCTGTCCTCAAGCATCCCCATTCCTAAGGATCCTCATCCCTGAGAATCCCCCGTCACCGAGGATCCCTGCCCGAAACGATCCCCACCTCCAAGGATCCCCGTCCACAAGGATCCCCATCCCTGTGGATTCAGGTCACTGAGGATCCCTGACCCCAAGGGTCCGCATCCCGAGGATTCCCCCCGATCTGCCCTGCACCATTCCTTATTTTAACTCCGCTACAGGC
>NW_009217762.1:700-990 GCF_000690835.1 Fulmarus glacialis
GTGCCCTTCGTGGGGGGTGATTTCACCCTCTCTGCTCGGCACCCTGCGAAGCAACAGCGTCCTCCGTCCCTTCTCCTGCTGGGAGCGGTTGTTTCTGCCCAAGTCCCCGTGGGGACAGCGGTGGCAGGGGGGGACATGTGCTGGGGGGATACCCAGTTCTCCCAGGGCACTGGGGCTGCTGGGCTCAGCCCGTCCTGTTTGCTGCCGCTCGGTCACTCAGTGGTTCTCTCCAAGGAGCTGGGGATTCACTGTCTGGGGGTCGTATCCTTCCCTGAAGGCTTGGGGAACAG
>NW_009217762.1:1372-2327 GCF_000690835.1 Fulmarus glacialis
CCATCGAGCCGGGCACTCCCAGGATGAGCCGAGCAGCACCGTGTGACCCCCCGAGCCCAGCACCGCGGTGCTTAATGCCCCTCAGCTCCTGCCTTTTCCCCCTGCCCCATCACCTCCCAGCTGAGCTGCCACCGTGTGCCAGGGCTCCGGTCCCAAACCGCTGCTGCCAGTGTTGTTGGGTCCAGGACGGTGGGGCAGAGAGCTGGGCTGACCCAGGAGTCCTGGGGCTTAAACCTGAAATCCTGATGCAGGATTCCTTCCCTTAAACTGGGCCAGGATGAGAGAGCAGCGCCTGGATCCCCCCTGCCCCGGTAAGTGGGACACCCGGGGAAAAACTTGTAGAGAGACTGGGAGAGATGGCACTAACATTAATTATTTACTGCCTGTAATAAGGCTTCACTTTTCTGGAGCACATCCCAACGCGGGGCTTTAAAGAGGTTGGAGATAAGAGGCCAGCGCACAGCCCTCGGCTACGTCCTCCCGCAGGGCTGCCCTACCCCAGGGCAGAGCACAGCCGACGCGGGGCTGGCTGCCCGCATCCCTGGGGGAATACCGGGAACCGGTGCTGGGCCGGCTGCGGGATGCAGCGCAGTGCCCCATCCCGGCGGTCGGTCGGTGCCTCCACATGCGGCTGCGGGATGCGGAGGGTCGCTGCCGGGGAAGGGAGGACAAGGCTTTCAACCGGGTTTTGGCATCAAAGAGGTTTATTCTGAGCGCTGCTAATTTCAGACTCCTCTGCTAAATCATTAATAGCTCGTCAGCCCAGGCAGAGATCCCGCAGCAGCGTGGGAGGGTTTCTGGGACTCAGGCAGTGCCTTACCCCGAGGGGCAGGGGCATTTCTTGTATTTTCCAATGAATTGTCTTTACCAGCCTCCGTCTGCTCATCTACCGGGATGGGACGGCTGGGACAGCCTGGGGACACAACCGCTGAGGAGGGTGCAGCGCCACCCACAC
>NW_009217762.1:2354-3831 GCF_000690835.1 Fulmarus glacialis
ACCCCTTCTTATTTCTTAAACTCATGGCCAGGCACAGCTGCTTCCCATTTCCATTTCCTTTTCTCACCCTGGACCGGGGACTGGAGCTGGGAAGGTGACGAGCAGCAGAGACCTGGGGGGTGACCCAAAAAAGCAATTATTTTATGAGCAGGTGACTGATGGAGCCGGCACCTCCAGACATCCCTCCAACCTCAGCGATTCCGAGGTTTCACTTTGGGGGAAGGAGGGAAGCTCACTGCAAGCCAGACCCTGGCTCTTTCCCCGTTTGGGGGTACCCTTGGGGGTCCAGGTTCCACGGAAACAGAGCAAAAAGTCAGAGAGGAGGATGTTCTGTTTAATACCTGCCTGTCCCCACGGTTTCTTTGGGTTGGAGGCAGAGGGAGCAAGAGCAGAGCTTTGACCCTGAACCTACGATGGAGCAGCACCCCTCAAATCCCCAAACCCCATTTTATAGCAGCATTTGCTGCACATCGGATACGTGAAGATGGCTCAGCCTGCACTTCAGCTTTCCTACAGCCTGAAATACAGCCTGCAGAGCTAGCTTAAGCAAATATCCTGGCCGTGCCTCTGACACCGGGCTGTGGAGATGCAGTGGGAGCCGGTGCACGGGCAGGGAAGGGACGAGCAGGCAGCAGGGGCCGGGAGCGATGACGCAGCAGCCTCTGACGCTGCTCCGGTGTCTGGCAGACGTGTGGCAGCACTGGCAAGAGCAGGATTGCGACGCAAAACACAAGGGATGGGTGTTTTTTTTTTCCCCCTAAGGTAAGGAAAGCAAAGCAGCCACCAGCTCACGTGGGGCAGGGGTGACATCCACAGCAGGCCTGGACGTGGCTCTGCCTGGAACAGATTTAGGCTGGGTTTTGCTCCTGTCTGGGGGTGGGATGAGACCTCAGCACCCGTTTTTTGCCGTCCCTTTTATCCTTCCTGCAGCTCTGATGTGACGCAAAAGCAGGCTTTACCCCACGCACCTGCATTGAAGATGCAGCCGCTGAGTGTGCAATGTCTTGGTCCCGGCAGAAGGAACCCCCAAAAATGGGCTCCTCAAGGGGAGCGATGTGGCAGCAGCACCCTCCTGCTCCAGCCCCCTCCCCGTGCCATCTTGGCCCACTCTCAGCTCTATTAACGCCGTCTTAAATGATAATGATGTTGGCAGCGACGTTGCTGTGACAGTCACGCAACCAAGGACACGCTGTCCTGGTGCCATGTCCCCTGCGCCCCAAGGCTGGGACACCCCAGCCCCGGGGGGAATGGGGGCTGCCCCCCTTTTCCCTCCCCCAGGCTGGCGGCTGGGGCACCAGCACCCCCCAACTGGCACCAGGAGCTTCTTAAGCTGCTTCACCCAGGGGCTGCAGACATGGAACCAGCCGTTCCAGTAACCTGTCCCAGTCCACCCATTCCCCCTAACCCTTCCCAGTAAATCTCCCCAGTATCCCTTCCCAGCCCAGGTTTTCCAGTACCCCCCTCAGCCCAGCTTTTC
>NW_009217763.1:0-11521 GCF_000690835.1 Fulmarus glacialis
GAACACGGCGCCCAGCCCCGAGAACCGGGAGTCCGGGGGCCTCTTCCCCACTCGTGTTTCCCTCGCGAGTGGCCCCCGCACCAGCACCGCGGCGTGACACCGGCAAGTCTCTTCTGACGTGCAGAGGTCTTCAAGTACTTAAAAATAATCGTCTTCGGCTTTGAAGGGCGCTGGGAGTCCTTGACAGCTCAGGAACTTTTAAACCTTTTTTTTTTTTTCCTACTTTTTTTTTTTTGCAGATTAATTATTTTTTTCCACTTACTTCTTTGAGTGAATGTGTCGCTGAGAAGAAGCTGGGAGTCTGAATGAGCGCAGGCCTGTGAAGACAGTGGTTTATTGCAACTGCTGAATGTCTAATGCTATCCAAAAGGCAGTTAAGAAATGTGGGGCCAGTACTTGAGTGATGGGTTATTAGATGCACTTGTGAGATTCCTTGATAGAAAATACTTCAAAGCACAAATGGTTTAGTTTGTGTGCTGTTTGTGCAGGAATAGGAAAAAGCTGTCTAGCTGTGGTTCTTTGTGCTTGTTTTGTAAACTGGGAATGAGGGGAAAGTATTCCTATTAGAAAAAGATGGGGGTAAATTATGAAAGCAGCCAGGAACTTCGAGACTTGAAATCTGAAGGTGAGAAGGAGGAGTTGTTTTGCCTTGCGTATCATGCAAGACTGGTCTTTTTTTTCTTTTGAAAGCTTTACTTAGGGAATCAAAAAAATACTACGTTTAGATGAGACAGATTGTTGTTTTGACTTTGCCTGATACAATATTTTCCATAGTAGTTAATAGTGTGTGTGCTTGAAGAAGGGAATGAAGTAATGGAATAAGGCTGCAGTTCTCATTCTCCAGCATGCTCTTCCATTCTGCAGCGATCTGTAGCTCAGGTGCTAAGTTGTGTGGCCTCTCATAATGGAGGTTGGCATGATATGGAATAGTTATGTAGACTAATACCCAAGTTGGAAACCTCTTAGATTAAAGTTAAAAGTTACAATGCTTGCAGACTTAAAGATTCAAGATTATACTTGAAGCCATGGAACTGAGCTTTGTTAGGTGTTACGTTCAGTTACAGCTTACTTTTGCCTTCTTTCAGAAGAAAGTACACTAACATGGAAGGACAGTTATCTGCCTACACTAAAATAAAGGCCCTCAGTCATTCTTGCTCAGTAAAATTGCGGCTTTCAGTAAGTCCTGTAAGAAGGATGTTTTATCTGCAGCTCTTCAGTTGAGACCAGGACCAGACCATGTTTCCCTTGAGCAATGTGGAAGCTTGATTTATTTCCAGCTGAATTTTGGGGAGGAGTTGTGCAAAGCAAACTTTTCTTATTGCTTGCTGGAGGATTAGTTTTGTATTTGTATTGCTAGCGGCAGCGTGAATGTAGTTATTAGGCAGTGAATACAGAGGTTTTGTTGTACATGAAATAATATATAATTGAGCCAGTCCTCTTTCTTCTCCTTTTCCATGGCTGTTTTCTTCAAATACAGAAAAAATAGAAACCATTTTTTAAATCAGATAGATACTGAAACAATAGTCTTGATTATACACAATAGTTACTGAAGTTGTATGTCTTTGCTAATTGTCCTATTTGTCCATGGAAGTAATAAAAGATGACTTTATATGTCAGAAATAAAATTGCTTGCTCTTTAAAAAGGGACTTTCATAGCAGGAATAAGTTATTGAGGCTTCATGTTTGATTTATATGGTACAACACATATGACATTTCATAGTTAATAGCAGCATAAACCTGCTTTGTTTTTCGGTATATGCCTTGTCTGTACAACATGCCTCAAACGATTATGATTTTAGGAGTAGCAAAAAAACTCCTCTGGACCGGCTGCTCTTTGTGTGACTGCTTTAGCTCAGGCTTATTAACTTTATTCTTCAGTGAGAAGGTATGTGCCATATATTTCTCTGAAACAAGAATAACGGTGTCTGCAGGCAGTATTCCTCTGTGGAGGAAAGAGGAAGAAAAGCCATCATGTGCCAGATGATAGGAATATTATTTTGAAGTTTCTTATATACAGTGATGAGTAGGACAGGATTTCTAAAAACCAAACCAAACCAGAGCAGATACTTTGGTGAAGAGTTCCAGAAGAGCTGATGGTATCTGAGTGTTTAGTCACTATATCAGTGTCACCTGGACAGTGAATTAGCTTTCATGCCTTTGTAAGTCTTCCCTTTTCCATTACACTTCCTGTTACATATTGGTGTAATTCGTAGTAATTGGAGTGGGAAAGAGCCTTGAGAGAACTGCATGGAGGACTCATGATGTAAAAAGATAAATATATGCAGTTTTATCTTTGTTCTTTTGATCCTTCCCATAGCACTGTCTTCCAGAGCTCTCTTGACTGCTTTTAGTGAGGAATGAGCAAGAAATGTTGTTGCAGTTAATTGCAGTGTGCTCTTGCAGGCCTGTCTTTAGTTGGTGTGTACTTGATATGGTCTTGTAACTGAGTTGAATCTGATATAGGTTATATAATATCAGCACTTCTTGGCCTTTTTAATTCACAGGTGATGTATTGGTATCTTCCTGTTTCATGTGTGTCTCCAATTAAAATTTTTGGACTTCCTGTGATTGTTACTGTGACTTCTTTTTATTTTATTTTTGCTTGCATAGGATATTAAGCTACAGGCTGTATATCAGGTGAATTGCACTATTAGCATAAGTTCCTAACCAGGCTATGCATGTCCAGTGGGTTATGATACTGAATTTTGTTAATTACCTCAATAGCGGAAAGAACTTCTCCCCATCAGTACTGTAAATGACTATATCAGGCTCATTTCTTAGTTCTCTAATCTTAAAGCCATTCAGTATATGAAGATCATTAATAGGATCAGATTACAAATAACGTGTCTTCCAGTGTTACATACAACTGTACGTTGCCTTCAGAAGCTTCCTTGTACAAGGAATACTACGGGTCACAGATTGTAACTGCTTATTCTCTTAAAAGAAGAGATAAAGAGGTAGCGGGTGAGTATTAACAACTTCTCCATACGGAAGACTTGCATACAGAATAGCTGTAATGTAAGGAAATCAGTGACTTGACTAAGAATTAAATTGAGGCATCTTGAGCCTTAGCTCTCTAGCAGAACTGCTATAGCACTTACATTCTTTCCTGAGAACTTAGTCTGCTTTTAGAGGTAATAATGAAAATAATCTGAAGTTACACCAGACTTATTTCTTCAACTTTAACCCGTGAGTGCTCTCCTTCACACTTACTGTTATTTAGATCTAACTGTTCGGAAGCCAGCCTGTTGTAAAAGCTGTTGAAATTTGCACTGGGGTGTTTTTTTAACTGGAAAGGCACTGTTGTTTTTCACCCCTCTTTTGAAAACTCGGATAACTGAAATATTTTTAGCTGCTGATCATCTCTTTTTCCTCTGCCGAAAGGGGAAACAAAACATTTGGGAAGAAATTAAGAAATTTGTGTGTAGAAACAGCTGGAGATCAAAATAGAAATCTTTGTGCTCATTTAGGCTGTAAATGAGGAGCTTGTCTTGTTTGATTTCTTTATTTTTGGCAGGTGAGATAGCTGGAGAATTTTTGTTGAAGGCTTGTTGATATGGTAAGCATTTGTTGGATTTGCTTGTGTGTTTTTTTTTTTTTTAAAAAAACAAATCCAAGTTTATTTGCGTTAGGGATTTATAGGCATTCTGAATTTAAACACATTGCGAATTAGTTTTTCCTTTTGCATACTGAAATATTCTGCCATTAAACTAATGGTGTTTTCTGGATCTAGAATCAGTTGCTCTGTGTGTTTGGGATTTTTTTTTTTGGTAGACCTCTCCATTTAGCAGAATTTTAGTTACTCTTTTTCAAGATTCTTGGAGCTTCTTCCTACCTGTTGGTTACAAATATAATCTCTTTATTCTTACAGAGATTTTGTAGCCAAATACAGCAATAGGGGACAATGTCTGTTTCTATTAAACATAGAACATCTTTATGCCAAATTTATTTAATACTTTATTTTTGAATATTCATTATATTCGTGCCAAAGGCATGCTTCAACTCTGAGTTAATAATCTTTTGTATTTTAAAATACATATTTTTAAAAGCAGAAAAATTGAGTGTTATTCAGATTGAACTTGTGCTGTGTTTGTTTTAAATACAGATGTCAGTCTAAAACAAAAACAGAGCAAAATATTTCCCCATCATTTGTATACTATCAAACAGATTATACTTAATGTGTAGGTTTTCTTCTAAACATTCATCATTGAAAACCTCTTTGCAAGAGTGGTTTTGTAAGAAGTACTGGAAAGAACTGACACAGGCTATTGAGTGCTGAGTTAGAGAATTGGCTAAGCATTAGTGAACATAGTGACATAACTAAGATAAGTGTCTTGGACATGGCTGGCATGCAGGTATTTTTGCTTTAGTTTTTGAATTAATCTTGCATTCTGTAGATACTTAGGTTTTATAATAGTCTTCGAATATGATGCAACCTTTAAAATGCTGGTAAGTGACATAGATAAAGTATGTATAGATATCAATGGTAATTTCAATCTGTTCAGAGTTCATATTTTATAGTCATCATAATTGATATAAATAGAAATAGACTATGCTAAGGCAGTCGTAACTTCCATTCATCTGTCAAAACCAGAATTTTAGGTTGACTTAAATGTATTTTTCTTCAGGAGAAGAAAAAATGATATTTTCAAATGTTGTGCACAGAGTTACAGCCTGGCTTGTTTTCTCTCTAGTTCAATAAATCAAAACTCTATTTCACTGTTTCTTTGGCACGAGCTTTTATTGCACATCCCTGTTGTGGAAATCTGCCCAATATAGAAACTATAGAATAATTTCTTGTGGTAAAACTCTATCAAGCGTTGTTCATTTACATAACACTACAAACAGATAAATTTACATCGATCAAAAATATTTATCACCATTAAGTTCAAATGAGACAGACTTTTTGGAGGCTTATGCAGTGGTTATGTTTCCTCCTGTGCTGGTGTAAAAGCATGGTTAAGGTTTGTTTGTCTGTTGTAACTATGCATTAGTGTGTTTTTGGGCAGGTTTTTTGGTATCTGAGTATGCACTTGCTATAGAGTTCTATATCTATTATGGTGATTCTCAAGTCCCCTGTCAGCCTTGTGTTGCTTGCTGATGGAATTTCAAAACTGGGAAGGAAAGTTTAAATTGTAAATAGTGAAGATGCTGTTTAATGCATGATGTAAATGAAATTAGTAGATCAAAAAAATTCTTCAACTTTGTAGCAAGTGCTGCTAGCAATTATAATTTTTCAGACATTTGAAATTTTACATAAGCCTATTTGATACTTTTCATTAGGTAAAGAATGCCGAAATCCTTTTCTGTCATTCAGTCTTTTCTAACTTTTTTCTTTGACATTTTCTTGAAATTGGCTCCTTCAGTCTTTCTAAGGTAATGTTGTCATCTTTTCAGGTGCCTGGCTTGTCTATGAGCACATGTAACTATTTTTTGTATGTTTAAGGTGTTTGCTGAACAGTTAAATATTAAAACAGGGTGCTGTTTGGACCGGGGCTAGGCTGGTAAGGTGTAGAGGCTACTGCGTCTTCTTGAGCTGAAGTGCTCTGTTTGGATGGCCATGCTCAAAGGGTGCTGTATATATTTTCCTGTTGGGTTATCCGAGGGGAAGCCCTAATTTTTTAGGGGCATGTCTTCTAGTACTGAACACTGTACTGCCTTACCGTTAGTATGTTAGAGATTCCTCATTCAGGAAACACTTGCGTCTCCTTGTTAGGAATTGGGGGGGTGATATATTTTTCTTGGAATGCTGTAATTTGTTACTTGTGCTCATGTTTATCTATGTTCTTCTTTAGTGTCTTGTCCTTTAGGTTGCTGGGTAATTAGTTAGATCTTAGCATACAGTAGTATTCTGGATTACATTAGTGTGCTTTCTTCATGACTTACAAAGCCTGTTTAATGTACTTAATGTATTGGTAGATTATGAAGGCAGAGGTAGTTGATGGAATAAAATATACCAACGGTTTTGGGCTTACAATATAAGGAGGTACCAAAATATTAGTGTGTGCCTAAAGGAGGTCAACAAAGATGGTGAAAGGTCTAGAGGGCATGGCTTATGAGGAGCAGCTGAAGATACTTTCTTTGTTGAGCTTGGAGAAGAGGATGCTGAGGGGTGACCTCATGGCTGTCTCCAACTTCCTCATGAGGGGGAGTGGAAAGGGAGGTGGTAATCTCTTCTCTCTGGTGGCCGGTGATGAGGCATGAGGGATTCACTTAGAGCTGCATCAGGGGAAGTTCAGATTGGATATTAGGAAAAAGTTCTTCACTGAAGGGGGTGGTCAGGCACTGGAACAAGCTCTGCAGGGAAGTGGTTGTGGCCCCAAGCCAGCTGGGGTTCAAAAAGCGTTTGGACAATGTTCTTGGGTATCTGGTTTAACTTTTAGCCTGCCCTGTGTGTAATCAGGAGTTGGGCTTGATAATCCTCATGGGTCCCTTCCAACTCAGGATATTCTATGATAACATGAAAGGTATAATGCAATAGTATTTTAGATGCCTTAGAGGACATGAGTTTCACTGACTGTTTAGAAGATAGCATGTGCAAAAATATTTCCTTTCATTGTTCATATTGTTATGGTTTAACCCCAGCCAGCAACTAAGCCCCACAGCCACTCGCTCACTCCTCCCTGGTGGGATGAGGGAGAGAATCAGAGGAGTAAAACTGAGAAAACTCATGGGGATGGGGGAGAGAATCGGGAGGGCACAAGCAGGAAAACTCGTGGGTTGAGATAAAAGCAGTTTAATAATGGAAATAAAACAAAGTAGAACAGTAATAGTAACAATGATAACAACAACAATAACAGAATACACAAAGTAGGCGAAGCGCAATGCAACTGCTCACTGACTGCTGACCGTATGTCATGAATGGGGGGCGGCCCCCCCCCTCCATCCCCCTGGTTTTTATACTGAGAATGATGTCACATGGTACAGAATACCCCATCAACCACCCCGGCTATGCTCCCTGCCCCCCCCCCCCCCACCTTCCCCTGCACTTGGCAGGGCATGGGAGGTAGAAAAAAAAGTCCCTGGTGCAAGCACTACCCAGCAACAACCAAAGCATCAATGGGCCATCCACGCTTCTCTCATACCAAACCCGAAACACAGCACACCCCCCAAGCTCCTGGGAAGGTTAACTCTGTCCCAGCCAGAACCAGGACAGATATATTCATATAAACTAAGTGACCAAAGCATCTTGTCAGTGAAGGCTGAAAAGCATGTATAATCTCATTTAAAAAAAAAGTTTTATCCAAGTCTAGTTGCCAGTGCAAAGAGAACATAATGTTAAGGCTCTGTGTAAAGGACAGTAAGTTGGGAATTACTGCAGCTCTGCCATATTTATAGGTGGAGAACATTATATAAAATGTGACTTTCAGGACTTTCTTCCATGGATTGGTTAACCAGTTATCTGCTTGTCACTTGCAGCACAGCGAGATACCATTGACAGGGCTGTTAGTAGGGACTGGGGTTCAGATTGGATGTGGGGGTGAAATTTCTTCCAGTGCTGATGACTGTAATGGCCAGCTGATTTTGAGTATTCCCTTATTTGAGGGTTTACAGTGAATGTGTGCAGTCATAGCTGATGTATGCAGCTGTTGCCCATTCCTCCCTTTCCAGTAGCTTTTTTTTGCAGCCTAGCACTGCTGTTCTTGTTGCAGTGCCATTCTTTGAAGGCTGGAAAGGGCTAAACTGTCTTTTCTGTTTTGTGCTTCTGAAATCCTGTAAGGTAAGGACGGTGGTGTTTGGGTCATGGTGTTTGGGTCACTGTTGTGTACCTGAGCGGACAGCCCTTTTGGAGCAAGTGAGCAGTATATAACCCTTGGATCCATGACTCGGCTCATAAAAAAAGGTTGGTAAAGGTATAAACAGATTCTTTTCTGCATTTCTGTGACTTGAAAAATTAAATGGCATTAGGACACATACTTTCCTTAAAGTCAGAGACCTTAGTTCTTCAGATAATTGATCCCAGGTTTCTTGTGCATCTTCATAGTGGCAACCACTTTGCTCATAACAAGTAATAGTTGGAAAGTTTGTGTATGTAATGGGTGACAGGTATAATATACCAAAACATGTTAACAGTATTCCAGTGAATGTTGGAATTGATTTCTTAATGTTTGTTTTGAAATCCCGTAGCGGAAAAGGTCAGTATTCCGTGATGCCAAGGAAGAACCATTCATCTGCTGTAGACTTGGTTTTGTCCTAACAGAGCAGCAGGCAGCTATGGGGACTAGTATGCTACAAGACAAAGCCTGGGAAGCTTACTTTATTTTGAAACTTCAAACAGCCTTTGGAAATGCTTCTTTGAGAAGTTCTTCTGCCTCATTACATGTGAATGAACAGATGAAGAGTTTGAACTTCTGAATTAGAAGAGGGGCTTTAGTGAAAATGTGGCTTTTTAGTTCGTTCTACAGCAGAGCTTGCTGCTGAGTTTTCTACAGAATGTTGAAATTCTCTGGAATTCATATCAGCAGAGGTTTATTGTTGAGTTATTTCCTGGGAAAGTACTGTTTTTCTTTTTAAAGCTTGGCTGCTGCTTTGAGTGCTTAAACAGCTGCAAACATGGAGGAGATAACACATCACTTCAAATGAAGCCTATGTTTGATTTTATGCTGAATTTGAAGACACTCTCCTATATGTATTACTGGTTTTTTTGCACAGTTTGAGTATTGAAATTCTTTCTAACCTCTGCACGCCAACTCAGGAGCTGGAGTGGGGCTGCAGTTAACTCTAAGTCATATTTAAAGAGGATGTCTTGGTACAGTTATACAAGTTACAGTTTGGTTACAGTTATACTTGGTTATACTTTGGTTACAGTTTCAGGTTATCTAACTGTAGTTGAAGGGTATTTTCCAGGCTATGCTAGACAAGCAGATGAGCAAGCCACATGCTTTCTATCCACCCTTATTTTTGCAGAAAGAACCAGGAACTAGCATTTCAGCAGCTTCATTTTTTTCTAGATGGAGGGCATCCCGTCTCCTTCAGCTCAGTCAGCTTGCTTCTCTTGAAGCTCTCCATTTTTCAAATCCTACAGGTCTTGTACATCTTCACTGTAGCAATCACTTTATATTTATGGCAAGTAAAGAGTTGGAGAGCTTGTGCACGGCAAGCGTGAAATACCTGAATGTTGAAGTGATGAGGTACAAATGCCTTCAAGAGGAGTGTCTGAGAATGCACTGGGGTATAGTCTTCCAGCCGTCAAATGAAATGTAGCTATTAGAATATTTCCCTCTGTCATCAAACACTGCTCATACTCTTGTAGACTATCTTGAAATTTCAAGCATCCTTTGATTCGGGGGGGGTAATTCTACACAAGCGCATAGATAAGATTAGGAGCAACACCTAGTTATAGCTCAAGACAATAATGCTGTAAAGACAGACCTTCATGTCTAGTTGCTGAATTTCTGTGCTGGATTTACACTGCTAATGACAGGAAAAGCTTCCATGTTGGCGGACTAATAGCGGTTGGATTTTTAATCTTAAGGATTTTTATTAGCCTGAAATAGCTGCATCTGAAATACTACTGTAAGATCATTGGGATTCTGACCTTATTTTTCTAAAATATTTGCTATTCTACTGGAGAAGGTACATGCTTTGCAATAATGTTATGCTGGTTGCTATACTAACAATTCTGAGGGCCTGTAAGCTTGCATGGATCTGCGGCTTGCTGTCATGTAGGCGATTATATTTTTCTTGGCCACTCAGCTGGCTGAACTGTTGTCTGACTAGTTGGCTTGATGTTGGAGCAGGTTTAGCAGCCTTCAGGAATTTCTGTATCTTGGAGAGTGATGGCATGGTTCTGTTCAATGGGATTTATAACTTTATTTGCAAAAACTGCTGGGAAGCCATAATTAAAATTCTATGATTGGGGAAAATTCCAGAATTTTTGTTCTTAGATGCTTCAAGTGGACTAAATATTTTACTTCACTTAGTAAGTTGATCCAGTTACTACTTCTGTGAGTTATTAATTGATGTCTAGTAAAATGAATGAAGGACTCAGTTAAATAGTGTAGTGGGTCGAACCTTTGTCTTAAAATGGTGGCTTTCTGAAATGTACAGAAATAGTAGTCTTATGCGGTATATAGTCCAATTTGCATGTTTCTGTTACCAGTTCTATCTCTTCATCTGAGACTATTGAGGAAGCAGTGAAATAACCAGCTTTAGGGGGCAGGTAGTATTTTTGCTGCCTGTGATAACAGCAGCTGAAACCCCAAATCCATCTCCTTCTCTCCCTGTCCTACATTTTAAGATGAAGCTGTTAATGTTCTTTGTTGTGTGCTACTTCCTCATTTGGATTTTCTGTTTCACTTCCTCCTGCTGCAAACTCTCTCCTATCCATTTCTTCTGAAGTCTTCTTTTACTTCCCTTTCAAACTCTCTCTCTTTTATATCCTAGTATTCCCCATAAGAAAGAAATGCGTTGTGATGAACTTCTGCTTCATGTCATTTCTGGTAAAACCCACAGATGCCTTTTTTTTTAGAGAGTGAAATGCTTGGAGATGTAAAAAACCCCAAACCCAACAAACCACAACAAAACCCCTCCCCACTGCCACATTCATCCCCAAAGAAACTTAAAATGGAGGGAAGTAGATGCAAGACATGAAATCTAAACCCTTGCCAAATGTAAACCCTTCTTCCCTCAACTGAGTGAACTGCCTACTATCAGATTTCTTTAAACCACAGAATGTTATTTTTGGCAGGGACATCAGAAAGTGTATTCTTTCTTTTAAACAGTTGTTTGGAAAACAAGCATATGTCTGGCATCATCATGGATTTCTAAAAGAGGAAAAAGTGATTTTATTTTCAAAACATGTAGTAAAACTGTATTTTCAGCAGAATCAAATGTTAAATGCCTTTGGAAGCTTAAATGTAATGGTGTGTCCTTACAGTTGGTTGTCAAGGTTGAAACAACAAGCAGACTTAGCCTTTAAGCTGCTAAATGCTAATCATAGCTTGGCAAGAGTTTTCCTCAGCCAAGTTACTGGGCTCCAGAGAAGCACACAGGCAGCCTGTCATAATTTTTTGAAGTTTTTGAAAGCTAAACTTGAATGTTGAGGTTCAGATATAAATAAATAAGGCTTCATTTTATGCTTATGGTAACTGTGATGTTAACTGTAAGACCTATGGCTATAGATGTGTAGTTTGAGTATCCTCACTCTTGTTCATCTTGGTAGAATTGTAGCTGTTAATGCCTTTGAATGTGAAGCATTAGAAAATACATTGAAGTAAGTTATGTGAACCTAAGGGATGACAGTCTAAACAGTGAACAGCTTTGATTTGTTGGTCAAAGATAACTTTCTTTGTGCCTCATTACAGAACAATAAACATGGCATAGAACAGTCCTAGATAGCCAAAGAACTTTGTCTAGGTTCATTCAATTACAGGGGTAGGATAAGAATGGAGAAAAATCATGTGCTTTAGCACCGAGTGGGAAACATTAGAGTTAACTGTGAGGGTAGGAAGTATGGGTATCGAATCTAGAGGAATAAAACCAGTGAATCTTGAACAAGCTCGAGAAGTGGGCCCGTGTG
>NW_009217764.1:0-380 GCF_000690835.1 Fulmarus glacialis
GCGGGTGGCATGGACGGAGCCCGGAGCGCGCACGGGCCGGGGGGTGCAGGGGAGCTGCCCGGCATGCCTGTTGCATTTGGTGGGCGGCAGTGCGTGCAGGGGAAATGTCGCTGGCGTGGCGGGGAAGGGGAGTTTGCAGCTTGGCTTTGCAAGGCTCTCCCGGGGCGCTGGGGATGCTGCGGGACCTGGGTGGCGTGGGCTGGCCTCGGGAGGCTCTGGAGAGCCAGGCTGGGGGTACCTACATCCTGTAAGGACAGACCCGGAGCCGGTTCCGTGCCCGGAGCGCCGGCACAACCTGCCGGGCTGACGGCACGGGCTGTGGAGGTTTGGGATGGGTTGTTTTTTGTTTTTTTTTTTTTTTTTCCCTGGGGCAAGGTGGG
>NW_009217764.1:426-26376 GCF_000690835.1 Fulmarus glacialis
CTCGGCTCCCTGCAGGGCCAGGGGCCCTCCGTTGTGCATGGAACTCGCCCATCCCGTGGGAGCCCTGCATCCCAACTTCCTACCGTTCTTGGTCCGAATTGTCTTAGTCAAGGCTGAGTTTCATCAGTGTCATGATGATGTGTTTGGGTGATAGTTAACGCCTTTAATGCAGCAGAATCCATCAGGGAAAAAGTGAACAGAGGGGTGTGCTCTCTCAGTCTGTATATATATGTATGATTGTACTTAACACTACTCCTGTTGTACCTGCATTGTGCATAGGCACCCCACAGGCTAGAGGAAGTGCAACATGTGCGAATGTTAACTACTAGATGTTCACTAATGCTCTGTCGGTTAATCACAACGTGATGGCAGCTTTAATGAGCAAAGAGACTAGTTTTAGGAGACCACTACTCCTCAAACTTATGTTAGCAGTGCCCTGTCACAGTCTTACTTTCTTACACTAATCTCCCACACATAATGTCTATCTTTAAAAGTCCACAGTCTTAGAAGAAAATGTGGCTGTAGCTCTTAGAGCTACTGTGTGATACTAAAATGGAATATGGAAACTGCTGCTTTTTTCACGGTGGATGCCTTTGTAATTTCCTTTGTGTACGAGGAAGCTGAAGGGAAGTATTCAAAAGTAAGAGGATGGGGTGCTGGGGCACAGCCTAGGAATGTATTCTCGCTTTGAATCCAATCTTGTGCCATCAGAGGCAACCAAAAGCAGTTTTCACCACAGTTTCCAAGTTTCATACAGTAAAATAACTATCTTCCCAGGGCAAGCTTTCACTCCCTGTAGGAGTTGATTTGCCACAGACTTACTAATGATTACATTATGTCTCCTTAGGAACAGGTTATATGAAAACAGGTTGTGCTGTCGTCCTAAAGTTATCCAAGCCTTCAGTCCCACACTATTTCTTCCACACCACAGTAAAAAGATGTTTTGAAACCAAGGAAAATACATGATCCAGCCCTCCAGGAATCCAAAATATTTAATAAACAACATAGAAAAAGATATTCTAGGTGAAGATAACATTGGTTTTCCAGGAAAAGACAAAAACATTATTAGGAGTACATTCTGATCTCTATTTTTACCAGTGTAAATCCAGAGTCAGGGGTTACAGCAGACTTACACTGTTGTGTGATGTAAGCTGCTGGCTTTTGCTATGGCTGTGTTTAGGATAGACCTACCAGGGCAGCGTGGCATGGCCTTTCCAGAAACAATGCATTTCTGAGAAGGCGCAGAGGTGAGGCTGTCAGGCATCAAAAGTGTGCTGGAGAATAGCACGAGCACTAGCACTCCTAGAAGTTTGCTGGAATCTCTTCTGTGCGGGAAGTACTTGCATGGCATGTCTTTCTCATGCATCCTTTCCTCCATATTACTGCAAAGTCTGACAGTGATTGCATTTTATTGTCTTGGGCTAATTCCAGATATCCCAGAGGGACTGATGGATGGCAAGAGCTCTGCTAGATCGAGTTACAAGCCTCCCAGCAGCTTGGAGTAAGGATCTATTTGGCAGGGAGTGCCTTGGAGAGGGGCGAGCACCCATGTGCACAGTGTGAGAACAGCGGTTTGCCCTCGTTTTGCCAGCTGCAGGGTTTGAGCTGGGAGGTCCCTGCTCAGCATCTGAGCTTGGGCCCACTTGCTTTTTAGAGGTGTTGCTCTTTCCATTGACTCTGCTTGGGAAGTGAAGGACAGCTTACTCTCAGGGCTCTGCCGCTAAGGAAGACATATATAAACTTGAAATTATAATTTCTTTACAGCAAAATTAAACAATAACCTGACTTGTGGGGTAGGTTTCATGGGATTGCAACACACAGTAGTCTGCTTTCAGTTTATAGTGTAGATCAAATTAAATGATAACAATTTCAGTGATACAGCCCCTTTATTACAGCTGACCATGGGTTTGTTTCAGAACTCATTTAGGAATTCAATATGACTGATTGATGGATGATTCTAATGCTGGTTATCAGCTGGGAGAAGTCTTATTCCAGTTAACTCCAGCTGGTTATGTAAATGTGTGATGTTAGTGCAGATGTTTGCAGCTGTGCGTGTGTGTGTGCGCACATGTCTGTGTGGGCTTGAGTTTACACGTCCAGCAGTATAATTTCTAATGATCTTTGCACCTAGCTAATAGTATTTCCATTTCTGTGTACATAAGGCTAGGAAATTGTTGTTTATCAAAGATTCCCTTTTTAAAACCGTAGTTCAGGTGCACCGATTCTGGCAAATGCATTGTTATCACATTTGGCATCCTGTGTCTGATGCGGGCAGTTTAACTTCTGATTAATATTCCAGATGCTGTTACTTCTTCAAAACTCACCTTCTCTACCCAGCTGACCAGCGATAAACAGTTTTCTTCATCAAAATCAGTTGCCAGGTTGCCTTGGGCTTCCCATGAAAGAAACTTGAAGCTGAATTCTCTTGATTAGTGTGTAAACTCGTATTTGTACTGTGTCAGAATGCTTAAAGTCAGTGGGATGCTTTCAAAATTGATAGGAGTCCCTAACTGAATGGAGTTTCACAAATTGCAAGTCCAAAGTGTCATGAGGTTTAAACAGGAAAATGAAACTACTGACTTTTCCCTGAGCTTTTTTTTTCTCACTTTCTTCTGATTCAACAATATTCTCTATACCTTAACACACATTTCTTAAAATATGAAAACTGAGATTATGTAAGTAGAGGTGTAAGAAAAGCATCACAAAGTTTGCAGAGCTTGATAAAATGATGGAGTTTGGCAACACAGCCTGTAGGCTGTTAGAAAAGCCAGCTCGGGTCTGAAATTGGGGGCTTAATTCTTAATTCCACTCCCTTTTCCAGTTCTCTGAATAATCCCATTGTAGGTCACCTTATTAACTACAAGCATATAGCAGCGGCCAGAAAACTTTATTTTGTAACAGGGGCTTGTATTTGCAACTGCACGCCTGGAAGTTTTTGCAATACATAACACATGCCTTTATACCTCTGCTGAACTAAGCCTGTGATTTTTAGCAAAAACATGGATTTGGTTTAGAAAGACTGCAGTCTTTCTAAGTTTGGTGTACTTTTCTAAGTGCACCTTTAAGCTTGTAATACACTAAATTTACAATTTTATTTCCAAAAGAGATGCAATCTGAACTTACATGCAAATTCTAGCATGTGTTTGTAATTAAAAACACTCTACAAGACAGGATATCAATTTAATTTAGATTTTGGATGATTATCAGGTTTAATTCAGAAGGGAAATGGTATCTATGTATGAAAGGAAGCACTATTAACTAGTAAGCAGGTGGACTATTCTTGTTTGCCTTCCTGCGCTGGGCAGGAATATGCATAATTGAAAGTCCTTGCATTGTATGCCTTACAGTGGAAAGCTGTTCTTGGCCCTTTCAAGGTTTTACTGATTCACTACTGAGTGAAAAGTTATAGTTGATATTTAACCAATTAGCCTTTGGGACTTTTCTTTTTCTGGCTAAAGAGTAAATAGTGTAAGTCTAAAGATTTGTTTCAGAAAAGGGTTTTGTACTCTTGGTGAGAAAATGAAGTTCTGAATGTGCAAAAATATAAGAAAGGGGCAACTTCTGAGAAAGATCAGGATTTGGTTAGTTTGGTAAATTTTGCTTTCAGTAGGTAAAGTCTTATATTCACCATTATGTGAATACTCCTACCAGTTTGGAGAAAGGTGTTTTTTGTAAACTTTATCCCTTCTTTAGGGGGAAGGAGGCAGGAAAGGGGCCCTCAGTGTAATTATCCTGGATTAGCTAGCCAGCCTAGCGTAGTCAAGGTCAAAACCTAAAGCTGAGCACTGCCTCTGTTCAGTGAACAGTTCTTGTTACTTCCCTGCATGTGCTTTGCTTTTGCCAGGTGAGAAGCCCTGATGAACTCCAGCAATGTTTAGCCGTTGATTGTGGATAACGGCAGTATCTCCAAGGCTTGTAGATGAGCATTTGTTGCCAGCCTGTGCTGGTTTTACTCCTCACGGAAGCAGTTAGACCCTGATTTCTGTGGCCCTCCAAGGACAGCAGGAACCTCCCAGACTTCATACAGCTATCTGAGGGCTGAGTGAGGTCAGGCATAAGTCAGGGCCCTGCTGAGTATGGTAGCTTGAATGAGAAGACCAGAAAAACTAAGTTTTAGAAAAAAATGAATAGTTCATTATTTATCTCCCCTGAGTGATGCAGCACAACTTTATGGAGAAATACAGATCTACCAGTTATCATAAAAAAAACCTCTCTGCAATGGGAAGAGGAGGAGTGGAAATCTGTTTTGCATATCTGGCATGAGGTCCTCACCGTGTCCCTCTGCATTCCCTAGGGTGGCTTGGAGCCATTCATTAATGTGTGTTTAGGAGTTTGTAAAAGCTTGGTGGTCATGATGCCAGGAAACACAACACTGAGCAGGACAGAGGAGGCCTGAGTTCAGCTGACTTGGAAAACAGGCAATCAATATTTGCTAAACGCAAGTTGCCAAAGTAGGGCCCAATTTTCAAAAAGCATTGGCATTTAAGTCCACAGTTAATTACAGGGTCTGCTGGTTATAGAGGTACTTAAGTGTTGAATCAGAGGTAAAAAGAGGAGGCATTTAAGTTTCTTCCCAGACAAAGGAAGTAGTGAGCATGAAGCCTAAAGTCACTTCTCTGCCTTGGCAGGAACAAAAGGAAAACTTAGGTTTTGAAGCTGGAAGCTGGAGGGGGTTCTTTAAGAAGTGATCTTTTCAGGCCATCACATGCTTTGTTACCACCAGGACATGATCTTCATGTCCTGTCCTGTATTGTCCCATCCTGTCCCATCCCCCTGCCCCCTGCCCCGCCCACCCACCCACCCCCCCAAATTCAAAATAGCTTCAGGCAGAGGAAGATTTTTTTCTGCAGTGTTGCTTATCAGATGATCTGAAAAAATACTGCCTTCAAAATACAGGCTTCTGCTTTGCTAGTTCAGTTTTCTTAATGGGTGTCTGATCTCAGCTGCTGTTTTTCTCTATTGGTAGAAAGTTAAAGCTAGCATTTTGTAAAACAGTGGTGACTTTCCAGCTCTTACTTTTAATGCATTGCAGCTACTGGGTGCTATAAAGAGCCTTGTTAGGCAGTTATTATTGATGAAGTGATGCGGAAGATGCACCACCAAAATATGTAATATTATGGTAGGAACTTGGTTCTTTCCTGCATGTGCTGTCTATGAATTTCCTGAGCAGTTTTCTGCACTGCTGTGGTAATTCACAGGTTTCCTGTTAATAATGTAATGGGGGAAAATACTGACTCCTATGAGGAATTCATACCTCTCTGACAGCTGGCCAGATTCTCACTGTTTTAGCAGGACCTTGGAGGGGGAGCAATTTTCATCCTTTGATTTCCTCTTCACGTGCCGTTGTGGTGCAAAAGGAGCACTGTAGGAAATGAAAAACACATGTCCCATGTCTTGACTGTTCCTGATATCTCTCCAATATCGTACCTGTGACTTCTGAACTGTTTGTCTCAATACTCCTAAAACACTACTGTATGTTTCCTGTGCTCTTGCGTAGCAGAAACTGAGACCAATTTCGAGGGAATTGAGAGCAAGTTTTCCTTACGGACGCCTGCAGAGCCTGACGAAGATGTCTGCTACCTGGTTCCTGGGCAGGTGGACAGCCTGGCACAGTGCAACTTCAACCATACCAGTAAAACCTTTGTGGTGATCCATGGGTGGACGGTAAGAAGAAAGGGGAGGAATCTCCCTTTTAACCACACTCCTGATAAACTGTGTAGATATGTCAGCTGAGGTGTCTATACAGCACAGATAATATTAAGATATTTCCTTTTTCAATTAAAAAAAACCCAACAGGTAACAGGAATGTATGAAAGCTGGGTCCCGAAGTTGGTGGATGCTCTGTACAAGAGGGAACCTGATTCAAACGTCATTGTCGTGGACTGGCTAATTCGAGCTCAGCAGCACTACCCAGTGTCTGCTGCATACACTAAGCTGGTGGGAAAGGACGTTGCTATGTTTATTGACTGGATGGAGGTAAGATACGTAGTCACATGTCTCACATTGTACATAATGTCCTAGGAGACACAACAGCAATGATGCAGCTGTGTTAATCATCTCCTATTGAGTACCTGGAATTAAGCTGTTGCAGACAGTACTTCTGCTGGACTGGTAAAATCCCAGCTTTAATTTAATGGTTATCTCTTACACAAGGAGGCCTTTTATAGTACGTTCCAGAAACTTCACTTTGTGGTCTGTGGAGCCCTGTGAGTCCACAGTATTTCTGAAGGCTCTGTGAGAGGTAGTTATGAAAGACAGGTTCTGACATATTATACAGCAGCCAGCCCTCAGAAACAGAAGTCTGCCCTGCCTTTGGGAAATACTTAGGAGATCCAGAAACTGGTGGGGAGGGGTGGCTGAAAACCTTTGATATAATACACAGCCCTGTGTTCTGTCCTTCATTGTGCATTCCTCTCTGCTTAGATTTTTGCCTTAAGTTAGTTAATTCAAGTGACCTAGTATGTCACAAAATTATGTTAATTGTATTTAGTGTTTCTTGTATTATTCATGGCTCAAAGAGAAATCACAGTATTTACAAAACATTTTCCCTTGTGTCTTCTGATGTTTTCCCATTTGACTTCAAACTTCAAACAAATTGCTCTCTTCTGCAGGAGCAATTCAATTATCCTCTCAACAATGTCCACTTGCTGGGGTACAGTCTAGGTGCTCATGCTGCTGGGATTGCTGGGAGCCTGACCAAGAAGAAGGTGAACAGAATTACTGGTAAGAAAACTCATGGTTGTAGAGTGGAGAGCTCTCTTCCATGCGAAAATATTACGTTCCTCTGGAAAATCACCAGAATAATTGTTGCTTGTTGGCAGTACCTAAGTTATGTGGTCATTCTTTATTGAATCAGCAGGGCTGATATTTCTGTAGTAGGACTAGAAAAGGTTCAAAAAAGAACAACAAAGGTCGTGGGTGAGAAGCCTTGATCTGCTTCTGCACAAGAAATAAGTGAGTAGGCAGGGATTCATTGGCCATGAAAAGAGACTAGTTGGGTGGGATGTGATTGAGACTGGCCAAATGCCTGGCTTGGAGAAGGTCACAGTATCTCTTGCAGCATGAGGACTTCAGCTGGTTGTCTTCATCCAGGTGATCATCCCTTGCAGCTGGTGGGAGCTGTTCAAAAATAACAGGAGGTAGATCCTCCTGCAGTGGGTGTAGTACCTGCAGAGCTCTTTGCCATGGGATGCTGTGAATGCAAGAATACGGCTCAGAGGGAGACTGGACAGATAATCAGAAGAGATCCACTGTACTTTACTAAAAAAACCTAGTCATAACAGGCTCAAGTAATATTGTAGGCTGAAAATAATACTGGGAGAGTTTTGGGAAGGGGAGGGAAGTATACATATGCTTGCCCTGTTCCTGTGCATGCTTAAATGTCTGCTTAGGGTGGTTTTTGGAGGCTGAGAAGTGTGCTAGACAAGGCACGACCACACTGGGGCTGGTTTACCGCCCAGCACCTGGAGAGCTGAGCCCCTCACGCTGATCTCGGTGACAAAGGAAATGCCAACATCAGCAAATGAGGCTAAGAAAATCACTCATCTGTGGTGTCTTCACTGCTGAGAGAGCTTGGGAGTGGCATTCAAATGGGACCCTAGCTCCCTTCCTCCTGGCACCCTTTGCCCTTTCACCTGAGCCTGGCTGTGATCCCAGATCCACAGGCATGCTGGGGGGTGGGCTAGGCAGCAATCGCGTCAGGAAAGGCTGACTCCTGAGAGGTGCCAGATTGAAATCAGGAGGCCAAAGCTCTAGTCCCTCTACCCTTCCTTTCTCCCAGCTGCAGCTTTGTTGCTTTCACTGAGGCTGCCAAATCTCTCAAATACCAGTAGCCCTCTGTTATGCCCCCTCGGTGCCCAGGATGAACCCGTCCCTGGGAAAGTGGCATCACCTTTGAGCACAGGGAGCGATGGGATGTGGTCCCTGAAGTCCTCACAGCAGGGGGAGGCAGCTCAGGCTGGGTGAGTCTAACCAGGGGTGGGCAACCCAGGTGCCTGTCCCTAGCTGAGGGCTGCAGAAAAGACATGTCCCTTCAGCTCTGCCTTCAGCTGTCTCTCCAGTAGTGGTTTGGATTCAAGAGAGAGTACTTGTTCACTGGCAGAATAGTTCTGGGTGTTTTTGATGCCAGTGTTGCTGTAGCTTGACAGTTTACCATGATAATCTCCTTCCCATTAGGCATGTAGACAGTGAAGCTCTTGTTTATGTTTCCCACTTGTTCCCCTAGCAGGGAGTTAGCAGCAAGACATTTTCCACACTTCAGACACTTCAAATAGAAATTTTACAATTCCTGTTGCTTGACAAGAGAGGGAGACATTGAGAAAATATTTACTAGCTTGTTTCTTCCATCCACTGGAAATGCTACAGCTGTGAGGAAGTTATCTGGGCTTCTTTACACGTTTACATACACCTTATTTTTTGAACAGTGACAGAATTTCAAGGTAGTGTATCTGATTCTCCTGTATGGATGAATGCTACTTAAATCATCCCAGTGTAATGTCTGCAGTGACACCGACACCATATGCAATACTTTGGCCCAATGTCATAGCTGAGTTTGGCATTTGTTATTGCTGTTAGTGTTTTTGGCAGACAATAATCTCAGTTTTTGCTTTGTGGTTTGCCCCATAAAGGGCTGGATCCAGCTGGTCCTACCTTTGAGTATGCTGATGCCCTCACCCGCCTCTCTCCGGATGATGCTGACTTTGTGGATGTCCTACACACCTACACTCGAGGCTCTCCAGACCGCAGCATTGGGATCCAGAAGCCTGTTGGACACATCGATATTTATCCTAATGGTGGAGGTTTCCAGCCAGGTTGCAACTTGGGAGAAGCACTCCGTCTGATTGCTGAAAAAGGCTTTGCAGGTGAGGCTGCTCTGAAACATAGAGTATAATATCTGAAGGGAGATCTTCAATAGCCTGCAGGTTTCCTGCAAGCAAAGATCTCTCTGAGAGGCACAGGAACTTGTTTTTTTAACTGCTTTTAAAAGTCACCCTATAAAGCCCAGCTCTGGCATAGTGGATTGTGCCTGTCGACAGTATAGGGGTTTATATCATTATATGCATGTGAGTATACATATTATACATTTTCTTTCTTTCAAGATGTGGATCAGCTGGTGAAATGCTCTCATGAACGATCCATCCACCTCTTCATTGACTCCCTCCTCTATGAAGAAAAGCCCAGCATGGCCTACCGCTGCAACACAAAGGAGGCCTTTGAGAAGGGTCTCTGCCTGAGCTGCCGTAAGAACCGCTGCAACAATTTGGGTTACAAGGTCAACAGAGTGAGAACGAAGAGAAACACCAAAATGTACTTGAAGACCCGTGCTCAGATGCCCTATAAAGGTAGGTCCTGCTTGCTTACTGGTGAATAGGACTGGTACTTTTGCTGTGTGTCAGGGTGGGTGCGTGCTGCAGATGACAATACGGCTGCTTTGGTGCCTGTGGTGAGCAGGGGTGAAGCTTGCCTGCAGTTTGTCATTAAGCGCAAGCTAAAGTGCGGTCTCAAAAAACCAGTGTCATCTTACTCAAGGTGTGGAGGTGGGGGGTAGAATGCAAAAAGGAATTATTTTGTAACAAGTTTCTAAGTAGCGAAATTAAGAGGATTTACTCTGTGGCCCAGTCACTTGGAACAACTGAGTCTTCCAAATTTTTTCCGTATTTTTGATCCAAATGAGTTTGTCCTGCTGCTGGGAAAATAATCAGCGGAGCTCAGCCTGATGAGCAACTTCTTTAAAGATGTGCAACCATCAGACTTATGCCCTTCGTAGTGTCTTTGCCAGAGGAGCACCAGCCCTTGTTAAAATATCACAGCACTTCTTGATTCCCATTGCCACAGTGGTAGGTCTGAGAAGGACATTGCCAGAAAGAACTGGAAGGCTGTCAGCTAAGGAATAACTTGTGAGTTGGATTTTACTACTTTTTTTTTTACTCCCTAGCTTTGACTGTGCCACATGTTATGCTCATTGTGTGATGGACCAGCAATGAGAGGGCACATTCCTGCAGTGTTAGAACAGCTGCAAGATTAGTGTTTTGTTGGCATTTGGTGCTTAATCTGCAGTGTCAGTGGGTTGAATTTTTTTCACCAAGGCTCCTGTATGAGGAGGGCACAGCTCACTTGTTTCAAGTCAAGGTTGGCAAGTTTTACACATTTATAACAGGTTTGAAGGCAATACTGCAGACTGTGGGGTTATCATAGTGGCAGTCAATTCAAATGCAGAGTTTAGTTGCAAGAACTGCAAAGGTGTTTTTTAATCATGATTCCTTTGCATCCTAATCTTTACCTCCTCACAAAAATAGTTCCCTGGATAACCTGCAGGGAACTAAACTCAGTTTAGTGATATTGGCATATTCCAGCCTAGGATTTGCATAGGACTTTTTGGGTGGTTTTGTCACCAGCAATCTCTTTGGAGGCTGAGTTTTTTTCCTAATGGCCTTTTCTTTTGTGTTCTTCCAGTCTTCCATTACCAGGTCAAGATCCATTTCTTTGGAAAGACTAATACAACCAAGACAAACCAGCCATTCCTGATCTCTCTCTATGGCACTCTAGATGAGAGTGAGAATATTGCTTTCACACTGTGAGTAGCTACAGAAACAACTGCAATGTACTGTTGAGTATACCTCGATCTGGTAAAGCCCCGGCTGAAAAACTTGTTCTACCTCCAGCTATGGAAATCTTACAGGATCGCAGAATGTGCTCTTTCCTTGATCAAGGGGATGCATCTACTGCTGAAGCTAGTGATCTAAGGTCTATAGGAGCTGGTCATGATAAGAGATCTGAAATACAGAAATGTGAAGTCTGACCTGTGGCTCAGCCTAATAAGAATTTTTCTGGTGTGGCAGGTTTCTTGTTTTCTTCTCTTTTCAGTATCTTTATGCCATGTTCCAGCTGTGTTAAAGCTCCTTAAAAGCAGAATGCAACCTGGAGTTAATTGTCTGATGGGTCTGAAAGCCTCAGTGCAGAAGCTGAGGAAGACATGCGTTTTTCTTCTACAGCTCTGCAAATAAGTCTGTGCTTACATCCCTCCACCTGGCCTGGCAGGGAATGGGACTGGAAAGCACCAAAGTCTGTCTTCTACTCTGAGGAACATAAACTGTTCCTGGCTGGTGCTTGTCTGGCTTCTCTGAGAGCCAGCAGCACTGGAGAAGACACCCCTTGCCTGGCAGTCTGTCCCAGGGTTTTACCAGCCGTGCTGCAGAAAGCTTTTCCTTATGCCTTTACAAAAGCTTAAGGTGTCTTTTTCCTTATTCCATCCATCAGAGCTATGGGGAGAAGGTTGCTTCCTTCTTCTCTAAAGTACATAAAGTCCTGGTTCTGTGTTTCCTTTTAATTTTCTTTATATGTCCAACAGCTCCCACTTTTTTTTTCTTTTTCCTTATTACCCTCTCCACAGACCTGAAGTCTCCTCAAACAAGACCTTCTCCTTCCTGATTTACACAGAAGTGGACATTGGTGACCTGCTTATGCTGAAGCTGCAGTGGGAGAAAGACACCTTCTTCAGCTGGTCAGACTGGTGGACTCCTTTTACATTTGACATCCAAAGAGTCAGAGTGAAGTCAGGAGAAACTCAGAAAAAGTAACTTGTTTTGATTGTTATAAACTATATTAGTTGTAATTGACAGTGTTTCCTGATTCCTGGTATCTCACAGGGCAGGACAAAACACAGAAAGCAGTTACAAATGGGTGCAGCACTGATAATCGGTGCTCCAGTGGTACCAAACCAACATTTATGTCAGCCAGCTTCAGTTGTTTGCTTCCACTGGGATCTGCAATCTGTAGTTTAACTCCCACATAATTCATTTGCATACCACTGTCTCATGTGCCTCAGGTTAGTTATAATAAGCAGGAGAGGATCTCCAAGAACCAGCATCTCTAACTGTATTTGCAGTTTTTCTCCCCCTTTCTCTTGCTGGACACTTGCACAGGTTTTCTTGTGAAGAACATGCTTAGAAGGAGATTTTTAGAAACGCTTCCAAAAGTGCGTTTAGACAAGAAATCATTGCTTCATTAAGCTGGATTTTCTTAAGAGTTGGGAATACCTGAATGGTGGGTGAAAACTGAGATACATGACTGTTGCAGGATGTTGCTAGTGCATACATGTTGAAACAGCAAAGTCTGAACAGAACTGCTTTGACCTGAATCTTTTGAAATACTCATATTCACTAGACATGAGACCTGTTAGCAGAAAATGGACCCAAAACAGAGTATGCATGTCATGTACATATGTTCCTCTTTTGAATAAACAAGGCAGTCACATTATCGAAGAACAGTTATCAGAGCTGAACAAATATAGGGGTGGGGAAAGAACTGATAAATAGAAAAGCAACTGCTCAGGTTTGCTGGAATTGGCAACCTACTTTGTTTGCAAACATTTGAGGGAGTAAGGCTTTCTTCCAAGATCATTCACCTTACAAAAAAGTCACACAAGGACTGGTGTAAATAAAGATCTAAAGAGACTTTGAGATAGAACTTCTGCTGTCTTAGCCACAAGAAGATTTTGTGCAAAGGACCAGTGGAAGTTATGGCTACAGTTTGAGGTCCATGCATAATGCATTTACTGGTTTTTCTTGTACAGTGTTTCCTTTGTCACAGAACTCTCTTTTAAAAATAATTTTTTCACAGGCTTGTAAAGTAGTAGTGCCTGACATGGCAAAATATGAAGACTGCTTCCAAGCACCAGTCCTGTTCCTATGGTTAAAAAGAGATGTCTGGCTCAGTCATGTGATCATCTAATATTTATTCCACAGGGTAGTGTTCTGTTCTCGAGAGGGCACCTCACATCTCAGTAAGGGAGAAGAGGCAGCAATATTCGTGAAATGCTTGGATCAGCCCGTCAACAGGAAGAAAGGAGGGTATGAGTGATCACTACTGGTTTTGGGTTGGGGGAAACTTGAGTGGTAGCAGGAGGATCTAATAAAACTTCCCGATTTAGTTGACTTGTGGACTAGTCTTCTCAAGGCTTCAGAAGATCAAGATCAGACAGACCTGAGGTTTGTTTATGGCAGCTTTGGCATCTTAAAAATCCCCAATTTGGTTCTCTGCTAACCATCTCCTTGTGCGGTTGTTAGCATGTCTGAAAAGCAAGTACAAGTCACTGCCTCTCACATTCACACAGTGGCTGAGTATAAATGACTGTTAGAGAGGGTTTACAGACAAGACACTAACACAGAGGAAACCTGCCCCTATCTAAAGGTGCCCTACATTTACCCTTAATTGAAAAATATCCAAACATCCATACTGAGTCAGTCCAAAGCCCGCCCTCCCTCACTGGCCAGCAGTGGATTCAGAGGCTGGTACAGAAACTGAGCAGGCATATGCAGGTGTTCTCCCTGGCATACTGCTTACTGCTGGCCACTGCCAGGTGAGTGACTTCCTGAGATTTGCATCTCTGATTTGGATCAGAGATTGAGTCTTTGTGTTTAATAGCCCTTGGTGCACTTTAATTTTTTGATCAATAATTTCTCTGACCCAGAGTAAACTTTCAAATGTGGGGCCAGATTTATTTGGACTTTATCCACTGAAGTTTGAGCTGGAGAAATAGTTACATTTATTTTAGTGCCATTGCTGTGTGTGAAAGGTCTCATGGGGACACTAGACTGAGATCTAGTTCTGCATAAAAAGGCATGTGTGCTAACCTTCACTTCAGTGCAATGACCTGGGGAGGCCTTGAGAGCTCTGTGTGTGTATCTGACGTGTAAAATAAAGCAGCAGCCAGGAAAAGCCCATGCACATAATTTATTTTCCTGTTAAGTAGTATTTTTTAATCTTAAGTCTCAAAAATAAGACAAAAAGGAACAAGTATCTTATGTCTTCCTCTTCATCTTATCGGTCTTTTTTTTTCCACCCCACAGTGCCAAGAAAGCCTCTAAAGAAAATTCTGCTTATGAATCTGCTTAAGTTATAAGAATGAAGATTTTCCACACTGGGGAGGAGGAGAGTCTGTTCATCCCTGTGGACTGGATGTTCAGAACCAAATATATAGAAATATTTATCCGCTGCTGGCTTTTTGCCTGCTATTCCTAGCTATCTTAGGAGACTTTTTGTAAGGAAGTCTCAGCATACAAAGTTACTAACCATAAAAATACATTATCCAAATAATTAAAAACAAAAAGAAACCCGCAAAACAACTTGCCAAAGGCTTGAGTGCTGGGAAGGAATAAGTAATTTTGCTTAATCATGGTGCCTTGTGACAAGGTTTCTTGACATCAAATCCTCTATAGCAATTTTCTAGTATTTATTGAAAAGAAGCAAAGCCCTGTACCTGGCTTTTCTTTCTTTTCAGGAGTCTTCTGAAACTGTTTTTTTCTGGCTTGGCTGAATTTTCAAACAGTTCAGTGGCTGGAGTTCATTGTCTTCAAGTGTGTCTTTAGCAAATGAGTAGGTTTCTCATGAAAAAACACCTTTGCTGTGTGTATTACTAAAAGGTGTCAGGGACTGACTTAATATGGGGATGAATTTTCTAGTTTGTGGTTATGAATGTGTTTTACTGGGGGTAGATGCCAGTGCTGCTTAGCAATAGGTATGATCTGTTAAGCTATATACTTCTATGCAGCTTACCCTGGAATAAATAGCAGTTGTAGGAGAAGACAGCAATACTAGTGTCCTATGCAGACATTCCACTTTTCATCTCTGCTTTCGTCCTTGAAAAGGAAACCATGTAGCCTCCAACTCTGCCTGAATAAGGAACTGCAAAGGAATTGAGCTACCAGAAACTGCAGGAAACAGATTTTTTTTTTTTTTTTTTTCTTTTTCCCCACTACTTGCTTGCATCCCATATGCCAAAACTGTGACAGTTTCTCTGCTCTTTGAAACCAAATGTCAGTCATGCAACTGAGTGGCTGCTGTATGCAGTCTTCAGTGCAAGTGAATCCACTTGACAAGCGACAAGCATGCTCATGCTTCCCTGTACTGGAACTGTGACTGCCAGTGACCCACGTCAGTTTGTTGCTTGGCTGTGATACAGTGCTAGATCGTAGGAGCTGCTTGGTTTTCTGACATGAGGTGGAATTCAGCAAGGAGCAGGAGCTGTGACAGTTAAAAGGAGTCTGATTGTGTGATGCGCAAGAATGAATGCTCTGAAAAACACTTGAATTAGACATGCTGCAAGTTGCCAAAAATAGGTATATTGAAGGCATTCTGCTTCCCCTTTTTAAGTAGTACATAATTTTTCTAGTGCTCTGAAGGTTCAATAGCCCTCTTTTAGCTTTCTAGAAGATAAACAAAATACTGGGGAGGCAGAAGGACTTGAAGGTAGATACGTGGAGAAGTGTAATATGAGCTATTGATGCTGGTTTTTGAAGTCTTTTACTGCATGTGCAAGACAGTGTGGAGGTGGTGATTTCTCCAGTATCCCGTTTTGAAAGCAAAACCAACATATATGCGTTTATGTGCACAGTGTGTTTTTTTTCCAGCCGTGGCTGCTAGTACATTGGGGATAAAAGTCTTGAACAGTGCAATATGTTGGAATATTAATAACTCTGAAATTGCTCACATTTGATTTCCTAACCCTTAAACTACAGCAGAGATGTGATGAGTCACTGAGGGTGGGGCTGAGTATTGAGCCACTGCATTTGAGACCTCTAAAAATAAATATAATGATTTATTCCCTATAGACTTCACATTTTGTTGCAATTTTCTCTTAAGAGTTAAGTTCTTTGGAAATAAAGTGTCTGAACAGGTGTGCTCTTAATACAGGATCAAATACAAACACTTACAGAATTTTGATACAAAATAGTGAAGGTTCTTGTACATGAGGACACATGATTTAGCTTTGGATGTTATTTATTAGCTGTAAATAAGATATTTATGTGTGTAAAGGTAGTTTGTATATATTGCTAAAGTTGCTGACAGTCTCTGCATCAATACAGTTGTGTGGTATTAATCCTGTATATAGCTTTCAGAGGTTTTTATCAACAAACCACTTACACTGCTTTATTTCCTATGTGGTTAATACTTTTTTTTTTAAAAAAAGAAAACTCCTCTGTTTTGTACAGAATGGAAACCTATGGTTTTAATAAAATTCTCGAACTAATGCCAAAGTCACTAGCTTCCTTTTGATGAAACAATCTGCTGTATATGTTTTATGTGAAGGCCATAGTCTTTTACTTGGATTCTGGGGTGAAAAGATGGGGTAAGACCTTTTTTTTTTTTTCCCCATTTCCTTTTGGGAGATGCAAAAATTATGTGTCAAGACATCAAGGAAACACTATGTGGCAGCAAGTATCCCCATCACAAGAGAAGCAGCTGGTCACCTGCAGTTTGTGGCTTTCAAGTTTCATACCCTTTTAAGAACAGCCCTTACTTCGAAAGGCTCATTTCCTCTTTTTTGGCAAATGTCAAAACTATGCTTCTGCTCCTTGCTATACCAAAATAGAAATGTTCTGACCCTGTGGGTACAGGAGGCAAGAACCAGTCCCTTACCACCACTACTGCTTAAGGGAGTAATGGAAAAAATCATTTTGCACATGCTGTGAGCACAGCTGAGCTCAAGAGTGGATGTCACCAGAACAGTTTGCTCTGTGTGATACAGAGCAAGGCTCTACCAAGGCCCTTAGAAGGGGAGCACAATAATGAAGGAGAGTTGTAGTGACATGCACACAGGGAACAGTATTAGGAGTATTTGGAGCAACACTCTTCCAACATTCTTACTGGGTCAGAGATTGCTCTTTCACGGGAGCAGAGCTTCACTCATGAAAGCAGAGGGGAGGTATGCAATGGAAAATGGATGGGCACAAAGGCAAACAATGAATGGAGGGAGATGGATGAAAGAGGGAAAGGGAGGAACTGGAGAGGGAAGGGAAAGGGGGTAGGGAGTACCCTGGGGGAGTGAATGGGAGAGGGAAGACAGGAGGAATCCAATCTGCAGAGAGGGAATGCATGGAAATGCTGGCAGCAGATGTTCTAAGGACACTGCTGTTTTCCATGTGTCAGCGGCTGGGTTGGGGGGCTAGGAGAACTCCTATAGTTGTACAAGACAAGGCCTGTGACCACATCTCCTAAAAGCATCACGATATTACCACTCTTTTAAAGTCACAGCAACCTCACTACACTAAACACATTATTAGGTAAAGCAGAGAAATAGTTTTGGGTGCAGGGACAAGAACCCAGGCCTCCCCTGTGAGCCTTCAGAGCCATCCCTGGCCCCGTTACTCTTGCATCTTGCTCTGCAATGCCCAGCCACATCAGGAAAGGTGATGATTCCTGCTCACCCTGCTAACTGTCTCCAGAGAGGGCTATGAAGGGGATAGACCATCCCATGGCTGAACAATGGCTTGAATCTGCAGAAAGAGCCATTCTTGGCTGGAAGAAAAGGGTGAAGGAAAAGATTTCAGCCAATGTACCTTCCTTGCAAGGCAAGGAAGTCCTGGCTCAAGTACCTAGTGCCTAGATTTTATTCCTACATATTTCATTCTGAGAAATTTTTGGAACCAGCAATGAATGTGCTGTCTGTAGGTGTCTCCATACTCAATTAGCAGTTTGGTAGCTGATTTGACTCCCCTGCTGAGGCACCATATTCTTCATAGGTGCCTGAAATGTGGCACCCAGTTTCACATCAGGGAGCACAGGCTTATAACATTAGATTGCAGGGGGCAAGAATAATAGCTTATCATCTGAAGATCAAGATTAGTTCCTCTGTAAAAGCTGGGAAAGTACTCAACTGATTCAGCAGTTAGAAAACTATTCCTCTTTCCACGTCTGTAAAGTGGGTGGTTGATTTCCACGAGCCTTGAAATCATGAAGGCCTGTATAAATCCCACATCTTTGTATACCAACGTTTTTTTTCCTTCACAAACTGTGATGACTAGCTATGGAAAATGCTTTTCTCCCTTCAGATATAGTTGCGTGTCTGCTTTTTTCTGTGCGTTGTGAACAAAATGTCAGAAGCTTGCTGCTTTGGATGAGCAAGAGATTGTAAATGTGTTGTTTCTAAAGCTGGTCAAAAACAGATATTGAAAACAAATTTTCAATAAAAAGGAAGAATTAAAGTAGCTGTAGTATTTTCCTTTTTGTTTACAGCTGTCAATGCAGGGCTGTCCATATTCTGACTGTCAATCCAAACATAACAATGTTAAAATGCTTAGGTCCAAGGGACCAATCCAAATGCCACCAAGTCATCATTCAGGAAAGAAATTTCCAGCTTCTCTTGCTGCCTCTTTCCAGAAAAGTCTTCTAGTCAAATGTCTTTTGTAGCAGGTCACCAGTTTACATATAAACAAATAAAGGGATTAACATTCTCCAGTGGCTGAAGGAGAACAAGGAAATGAGAAGAGGAAGGGAAGGGAACCATTTGGCAGAACATCGCATGTAGAGCTTGTCTCAACAATGCCTTTATATCCGTGTGTGGTGCTATCTCTGCTCAGCAATGCTCAGGATGCTTCCCTAAATCATTTCAAGTTAGCTCAGCCAGAACAATGCATCCACATCAGAAAAGCAGATGCTAAACAGGGACCACTTTGGGTGTAGCAGGTGTTAGTGTGTGGGTGCAGTGTATGTCCAGTGATGTAATCTCCCAACCATTCATGTCAGATAAACACCGTGTTCTTCATTGTAGGCCCTTCCTGTGGGAAGTAAACTGATATCGTTAGTTCGCTTCTTGCCAATGACCCTGAAGAGTTTCTGTTACTGTTCATCACCCCACCATGTCGAACCACTTGGTAAGCAGTGAGACAGCCTGGCTGGCCGTGTGTCTGTCCTCAAAAGCGCCAGGAAGTGAGGACACGTCTCATGTTGCTCCACCTACCAAAGTTTTTTTTACCCACAATTAGCTGTAAACCTGGAATCTTCTAAGTAGTGAAACAAGGACACTCCCAAATAGAGAGGACTGCCAGTGCCAGCTTCACTTCCTCGTATGCCCAGGTGCTCCATGGAAATTAGGAGCAGTAGGAACAGATTCCCTTGCTAGAACACGTTGAAAAGACGCTAAGAATAGCCACACTTTTTCAAAAGAAGCATTAAAAAAAAGGCTTCAAAAGGTTTCCTTGCTAGGTCCTCAGGCTTTGGTGAAGCCCTTGCTTCCTTCCTGTGGCATGCTGTGTTCAGGAGCCCTTGGGGTTTCCTCCCGCAGCCCGGGAGGTTGCTGCTGCACAAGGGTCCCTTAACACTTGGGATTAAAAACCTGTCCCATGGCTGACTCTGGATGTGAGCACAGGGCTACCAGGCTCGTGCTCCTGGTGAAAAGGCCAACTCTGCCCTCCCAGTGAGATGTAATGCAAATTCCACTGAGGCTGGGAAAACTCTTTTTGTTGATAATGCGGTTCCTGAGTGCTTTCCTAACACCTGGCATGATACCCCAGTTTAAAATGAAAGCACAGCTCAAGCTTTCTTGCCTTTGCCCCTCTTATGCATCGTTACCAGGCTGAGTGAGTACAATGTCAGATCACGAGCTGCTCAGGCACTAGGTTATACCAGCTCTGGATGACTTCTCACAAATATTCCCAGCAGCTCTTGGCCAGTACAGACTTTCTTATCTATGGGATGCCAGAACAAACGGCATAATTGCAGTGATGAAAATAGCACCCAATTAAAATTAGAAAAGAAAAAAAAAAAGAGAGAGAGAGAAAGACATGGTACATAATACCTCATTTAACATCCAGGGGCTCCCATAGGAGGGTATGAGACTGAGACAATCCGAAGCAAACCCCCTGTTTGCCTTGGCCTTCTTGCTGGCAGGCCACACGTTCCCATGGGCAATGGGAACCATCTCAGGGATGCTCTCATGTAACTCCAGCTCTGTGTGGCATGCTACCATCATGTCTCAGGTGCTGTGCCCCTTCCAGACCCTTGCTGGGTCTTGCTCTGAAGCCAAGCGTGGTCACACTGATTGTTAAATTCCTCACTGCTGCCAAGCTGCAAAATAGGAAATAGCATAGCTAGAGCAGGTGGTTCCTTGATCTGTAGCAGGGAGGTTCAACAGCCAGGAGGCTTGACAGAAGTCTAGATTTTGGAGCATTACGTTACTTGTCAGTGTCAATTTTGAGAGAAATTAAAACAAAACTGAAATAAAACAAAAAGCAAAAAGAAAAAGCAGAAATGTCTAAGAAGAGGCAAGAGGGAAGGGGGGGTCTTTGGTGTTGCAGCAGGTTGTACAGTACTGTACTACTGTAATGTAGTAAAATCAGCCATACCAAGACTAGCACAGTAAAGCTGTTAAGCATTCCCTTGTTTTTAGATACACATTCTGCTGACATCAAGAAAATATAAGAGTGCACCTGAGGCTAGGTATACACTTAAGTGCTTCACACCATGTTGATATCTGTTAAAAATGTTTAGTCCATAACAAACCAATCATAAAGAAAACTGTATAAAGACTCATTATGGAAAGATCACCCAGATTATAGAATGAAGAGCAAGATATAAATAGAAGTTAAAAAGTAGAAGCACATATTCAGCAAGAAGAATAAATTAAGAGGAAGAGGAAAAGCAAGGAAGAAGAGCTCTGCCTTAGCAAATTATTCCACCCAGAACACCCACCCACGTACTCCTGAATGTAATCGAGCTATTATTTATATATGACTAATTTTTCCCGCTTTTTAATGTATTTATAACCCAGACACAAAATTAAGCCAAATTTTGTTGTTTATCTTGGCAAAGTTTTGCCCTTTGCTTGCAAGCTTTTTCAGTGCAAGGGTAAAAAGTAGATCTTAATCTCTCTGATTTTATTTCCCAGCCTTAGACAGGAGACGCAGATCAGGCTCAGTGCAACAGAAAGACTGCTTCCAATACCAGTCTTCTCTTAATGTCCTGAGCACAGAGCAGTGATGGAGTAAGCAAATGCCTACACAATGGCCAGTTCAAGAAATGGAAGATGCTTGGTTTTTTTTCCTTTTCTTTTTTTAGAGCTGTGTTCATGCGCCTTGCTGTAGCTCTTTGTTTTTCTTTTAACATCAGTGCATTTAAAGACCCTGGGGAGAAATCAGGGAAATGCTGGGGAACATTCTTTTGACAGTAACTTTACTCCCTTACTTAAGGCATGTAGATTTAAATTTGGAGCATAAAAACAATGGCACTTTTGTAGCTGGATGTTTTTTAGTGGAAGGCTTAAGCACCCAACTGCATTCAAAATTGGGTGTCATTTTCCCCCTCTGCGTTTGAAAGCATCATTTTGAATTTGCATGGGAGGCATCAGAAAAGGGCGAGAGTGCAAACCTTCTGTACAAGGTTTATTTGGGGCTTTTTGTAAATGCTCAAGCAGCCCTCTCTGAGACATTTCAGTCACTCAGTGGTACCTCTCCTGAATGACAGGTCCCTGATCATCACTTCATTTGGTTTGGCCATTCTCTGACAGGATTCCCATGATGGCACCTTGTTAGCTGTTAAGGTAGTAGGCCTACTGCCTTCAAGACTTCCTTGGGCATCTTAGGGTTAGTGGTAACTGCAGTTGCATGGGAGCATTTTCTTCCAGACAAAGTATAACCAAGTTGGCAAAGAGCTCTGAAAAGTAGCTTTTAAATAACCAGAGAGGAGAACTTGTATTTCATGGACCAGATGCTTGGACATCTTTGTGTAGGTATGACTAAGCCTCTATGACCTTCTCCCCAAACTTATACTAGCTTGCTGCTAAATCCTGTTTTCCATTTCTCCTTTTACTTCTCTTTTGACCAAGTTTGCAGAATTCAGCATCCTTCCCCCTACCAACAACGCCCTGTGCTCCCTCTCCCATGGCCTCATAGGAGCCTGGTGAATTTGTGTGTTACTCTTTGCAAGACTATTCCCCCTCCAGCCAGCTAGGAGATGAGCCTGCATCAGCTACTTCTCTAAGGACTCTGCAACATTTTTTTGCCTTTCCTATTAGATTTTCCCTTTAACCCCAGCTTGTGGTCTAAAAGCCACCACAGATGGGGAGAGAAAGGCACCATACTGAGATAACAAGATAGGTGTTTCCAAGTCCTCCATGAGTTGATCACTAAACATATCAGAATAAGAGGACCTACCTGTGAAACCATCTTCTGTTGGCTGTACTGTATGTTCATTTAAAGAAATAGTAGCAGTCTCCTATTTGGACTTTCCTCTATGCAACTTGATGGCATCTTGAGGACTCTGGATCCATATCCTGTAAAGAATATCCTCTTCACTCCATGTCCTGTTTTCTATAGTATTCATTGCTGATGTACATACAGTGTTGTTAAGCAGGAACACATTTCTCCCTACAAGGTCTTGTATGTGTGTTGCTGGGAGGATTAACTTTCACTAGGGATAGTAAAAAAACCTCCAAAATGTATATTTTATATAGTTGAGTTTGAGTCCTATATTTAACGTTTCTAGAGATGAGACAAAGAATATTAAATTCTTGAAGAGAAAGTTTCATCACTGAATTAAGTAGCACACTCCATATTGGACTGAAGGAAAGGCTGTCCATGGAGTAAACACTGCATTAAGTTCAGGTTTCTCCTACCAGTCTGCCAGACCAGACTTTCTTACATTATGTAAACTGATGGTGAGTTGGAATAAATTCAGCTGTTTGTGGAAGAGGTGCTTGAAGATTTTGAACAGGGATTTGATGAATCCCACATAACAGTTTGATTGCAGGAGAAGAGGATTAATTGTCTTCTCCCTACAGGTCAAGCTAGGTCAATGGTGCAATTTGAGCCTAATAAAACTCCAGTAATCGGTTTCTTGAGCTTTTTTGCTGTGATACAAGTTCTTTCTACATTGATACAATTTAAAATCGAAAGAATCAATGCAACCAAGTAGTGAAGGACTGTCACATTAAAGTAGAGACAGTAAGACCCCTTACTCCTATCTCTTGATAAATGTATGTTGTGAGCAAGTGAAACATCTTCACCTGTGGGAACACCTAAATCACTGTTGTTGTACTCAAGATTGGGATTTCAAGTGTTGCTACATTGGGAGGAAGCATCGTACAGCTCTCTGCCTTAAGGAAAGCCATCTGCAATGTGACAGTAGCTATGCCAGAAAACAGATAGTGGATGCAAAGATCGGAAAAGAATAGTCTTGATCCAAGACCAAGAGTAAACCACATCTTCTGGTTAAGGATTGACACAGGAGAACACATCACAAGGCAGCTTCTGTCAACAATATTTTTGTTGCCTTTACCAAAGCACTTTCATTGATTTGGTAACTTCGATTCTGTGCCATCTTCTCCTGTAAGAGAAAACCTCTCAATATTGCTGTCACCATGCACAGTCATGTGAAGTGCTATAAAGAAGAGTAGCGAGGCACACAGCTCTTCAGCACAAGCCGGCTGACAAGAAACATAGCTGTGTTCCTCCTACCTCTGCTGAATTAACAACAGAGTACAAACCTAAGAATAACTTTTCCAGAAGGAAAGAAAGGTCCAGTGTAACACCCTGAGCTGCTGGAAGCAGCAAGGGTTGATGCAGAAGAGGAGAAGACACTGGTCAATATTCAGGCTTCAGCATTGCTGTGTGAAAGAGCAATGTAATGTAAGAAAGATCTTTGCTCTTTAACAATGCTGAGACAAATAAATTCACAAACGGGGGGGAGCATGAGTGAGTAAATACTGTATCGTTCACTTGCAGTATTTATCAGCACCTTTCACATTTGTGAAAGTTAAAAACCAGTGAGGGAAAAAGAGAGAGGGGAAAAAAAGGCTTTCCTAGTAACTCAATACTCTGAAGACTGAACGCTGAAGATAAGCTAGTCACTGCTGTGCAGTGCTGGGATACCATGCGTGCTCACCCTCCCAACCCCGTGAAGTTGTGGCAGTTAGCTAGCTGGGTCCTTCTTACTAAGTCACAGCACAGTTAGGTCTGAGCTCCTCAACTTCTTACCGCATCCCTTACCGGACATGTTGTCTTGGATTGTTACTGACCCCAGATCTTCCTTTTCTCCCCCAGGCAGCATGAGAACAACCCATTTTCCTTACAGGCATAGACATTGCAACAGTAAACTTTGGAATCTCATCCTTTCCTCTCCTTTGTGTTCACAAATTACAATTGACAGGCAGTGTTTCGAGGCTCAGAGGTTTTCCTTCTTTGACTGAAAAATACCTCAGAACAAAGCTGGTGGTGAAAACGGCCTTTTACAGCATTACCAAGTACGCTCCCAGGGATATGCATACAAGGGCAGCCTTGCAGAAGGGCCAGTAGTCTGGCATTGTTCCCTCCCTGTGGATGTTTGAGGTCCTGCTGATACGAGAAAAATGGATTGCCAGTCTCCTTTGCTAGACATGTCCATCACATCTCTACTCAATGTACTACAATGTACTGTACAGTGCATACATACATACACACACACATTTTTTAATTTCCTGCCAGCCCTGGCCAAAGAAAACTTCCAGCAGCCGTGCACAAGCTCTTCATGGTGTCATGGTGTATGGAGCAGCTAGTGGGTTGCTTCAGCTATTCTGGGAGATCTGCTTTGCTCTCTTGATAAACGGCAGAAACAGGTGGACAGATTTAGGAGCCTTTGCTTCTCCTGGAGAGCAACCCTTGACTACTGCTCCCTAAAATACATCTCCTTGGTACACTTTTCACAGGAAGAAAAGAGGCCCTAAGCCTGGGGTATTTTCACAGAGCTGTGGGTAGGCTTCATGTCTTCCTCTGATCACATGTTGAAAATGGCTTGTACACATTATCAGTTCCTGGGAGACTTGTTTGTCTCCCTCAGAGGCCCCATGGTGAGGAGATAAGTTGGCGAGAGGAGGAGAGGGCTCAGGTGCGGGGCGGGGGGGGCGGGGCGAATCTTGAAGGAAGGACCTAGAGCAGTCTGACAGCCATAAGAGGAGCTAGAGTGCCAGTTGCTCTTTTTAACAGTGGTAGTGATGAGCTAGACCCCAACACTGTCTGTGAAAACCACAGCCTCCTCAGATGTGCCCTTCCCCTTCTGGTGTGGGTAGGCATGGAGCAGGTAGCACCAGCAGGCAGAGAGGGGAACCACTTGCTTTGGAAGAGGAAGCAATCTGAAAACAATATAGACTAGGAAGAAATGGCATGCAAATGGCATGAGTGGGCAGTGAGAAGTTTTACTCACTGCATCCTTGTCATGTTACCCGCCTTCCCAAATATATTTTGTCCCCCGCCCTTAGCCTATGGATAAATGCTGAGGGGCACAGCTCCTTCCAGTGTGACCTCTCTCTCCTTTGTGATCACAGCCTGACCCTCTTACATCTTCCGGTTGGCTGTTCCTTTTCTGCAGAATCTTTTCCAGAATGAGGCACATGGAGGAAACCAGAGAGGAGTAAAGAGGAAGGTACACTAATATATGTCAAAGAGCCCAAGCCAGTCACTTCCACCATGGAAATGAAACCTTCCTTTGCATCCAGGAGAAAGCAAGGCTTGAATTGTCTGAGATCAGCAGCCTCCAGTACCACCCCTTTCTAAAATCACTACATTTACATAAATATGTATATATTTATACATGGATTATATACATATTGCATACTGACTCCTCTGAGCTCCTTTCCGTCCTTAGCTTTTCACTGGGATAGCTGCTGCCTGACAGCCACTGTAAAGCAGCCCACCATGAGACTAACATGAGAAGGGAATTAAACAACGCCAGTGCTTCAGGGGAGAAAGGTTACTTTCGGACAAATTCCAAAAGACTATTTGAAGGTGACTGCTGCTTGTTCAGGGGTGAACGCAAGGTTTGTTGCCTAGGGAAGATGCTAGGCTGTTTCGAGCCCTTGGCTGTAGAAGTAACATGTCTGAAAGGATTGCTTTGGCTATGGGCACAGGCAGTCTGAAGAACAATCTTAGATGGAGCTTAAAGACTGTTTTTTTTTCCAAAACACTGCTGGTGAGCATAGGTTTGAACTGGCATATTATTTCCTTCCCCCCCCCCAAAAAATTTGTTTCCTCCCCCCCCCCCCCCCCCGCCCCTTTGTTATCTAGGCACTGTTGGGCCCACACCTTCCTACAGCTTGCCTATCCAACAATCATTAATGAGTTTTATTCTCATTATAGTCTTTTTAAGAATGCAGAACAGTGATAGTGGGGTACATAAATGACTCACCTACAGAGACCATGGATGGGT
>NW_009217764.1:26388-47399 GCF_000690835.1 Fulmarus glacialis
CAGTACTCATAAAAATTCTTTCATCAGCCTCTTTCCTGCCAGGCACTTTGAATGTAATTAAAAGTAGAAAAGAATTTTCCAGTAACCTCATGTCCAAGTGTGTTAAAAATCTGGATCACTGTAAAAACGTATGATGGCAAAAAACAGTTCAAGATCACTTTCAAGAGCAAGTTGAGTCTCAGGAAAGAAAAGGGAACAAAGCAACACCCCTGTTTGACCAACCCTTCTTTCGCATTTCTGATCCCCGGTCACTCCATCATTTCAGGGAGCCGTCAGTGTGGCATCTCTTGGGTCTGAAAGGCTGAACTCTGCTGTGCTGAGGAGCACAGCAGAGCATTTCTATAGTGTTTTGAGGTAATTTCCACGTGAAACTTAGGCTTAACCCTGGGGCAGGTGCTTTGGCTTTTTCACTGTTAGACAGTGTGTCTTCTTCCCCTTTCTTCCCACTCCTTGCCCCACTCTTGCAGGCCAATAACCCTGCAGTGAGACCTTGGACCTCAAGACTAGGTGGCCACAGGCATCCTCTGTGACAGGATGGATCCCCAGACTGCCACAGCAGCCCTACAAGGGAGAGGAAGGGCTCTGCAAGTGCTTTATGCGTGCTTTTGCACAGCCTGGCGTTCCCAGCCATGCTGCTGCTATGTGAGGTGTCCTTCTTGTCTGGAAAACCTTTCAGGGCATTCTCAAGAAAGGGGGATTTATTATTCTGATCCTACTTGATGTCTAACAATACACAAAGTCTGTGCTATGTGGCCAACAAACCTAGCACGTTCACCCAAGCAGAGGCCTGGGATGTACCCTGGTGTGCCGAGGAGACTTGTGGGAACTTTTCCCTCCTCACACCTCCAGTCTAGATGGTGACAGCAATCTATCTATGATACACTCAAAATCTCAAGACAAAGTAAAGGATGTATTTCTCAGAACTTGTAGTTTAAAGGTGGGACACCCTGACACAAGAATTTTAGATGCCAAAACATTATGTGGTTCAGAAGTGATCAGACATGTTCATGGAAGAAAAGTCCATCTAGGGCTGTCATGTACAGCAATACTACATGTAGTACTGGAAATCCCTGGGCATCAGATGACTGGAGGGTGGGAAAGCACCTTGGAGAAACTTGGCTACATTTGCTCTGTTCTGCAGGTATTTGCTGTTCGCCACTGTCAGAGAAGGATTCCAGCTGGAAAAATTCTAACCTGGTCCAGCCATTCTCATATATTCTAGCTGATAGTCCTATTTACTGATTATTCACCTTCCAAATTAGAGCTTAAACAAGGTTTATTTAAATGTCTTCGCTTGTAGGGTTTTACGTTAAAGAGTTGGTTAGAAACAATTGTAAATGTATAAAGTACTCTCTGCTCATTGGACCTAGAAAAGGGCTGGAGGTGGGCCCTTTTCTTTTTACTTTTCTTTGTGGAAAACCCTAAAATGTAGAACTTCCCAGATAGTAGATACGCAAATAATATCTTTGATTTTCCATTCTAACAAGTTTAACACTTTCTGCCTCAACAGAAATTAAAAACATACAGTAGTAACAGTGAGGATTTCAGTTTATAAAATGAAGGCCTCTGGATAAATTGAGAGTCTAGCACAGAATTAAAATTTTTATATCTAACTGTACACCAACTGTATGCAGGTGCAGAGTGTGTTAAATGATACCAGCTATTGCTAAAGTGTTTGTACTGAAGCCCAAGGTACACAGTCCTTGAATCTTGATTTGTTAACATGGTGAATGAGTTAGACTTTAAGCTAAGGCTTTGCAGTGAGACTTTGCTGTTTTTTTGTCCTACACTGCAGGTCAATGTAGGACCCCTATGAGACCCACTCTGTCTTGCAGTGTAGACACAGCCCGAGCGTCTCAGTGGGTGAATGAGCATTAAAAGGATCTCAGATCCCAGGACAGTGAGGTGACAGACAGAGGCAAATTAGCAGTTTAGGAATGTCTTCATACTCAGCGGGTTTTGGTTTAATGGTTTCTCAGCTCATGAGAAAACATTTCTCATTTGTTCCATGCTGAGGGAAGATTGCTCCTGAGGCAAAGATAACTTATTTCTGGAAGCCTGAAATCATTATGTTCCAAAAGCTGTACATATAGACTTCTCCCTAGTGCCAAGTAACAGATGCTATCATGTGAAGGATGTCCTCTTCCCCTCTAGTCCCAGCAGGCAGAGGCGCCGGGCCCTGTGAAGGTGTAGGAAAAGTAAGGGATAATACTTACGTATGGTAGCCCAGTAGCAGGCCACATGACAACCTGGATTTCACAAGTCAGCATTTTCCTATTCCCTTTTGTTTCCACAGATTATTCTGCATTTTGGGTTTCTTCCTCCCCTCTGCTATAGAAGAATGATGCTCTGATAATGGATGTGGTGTGGTGTCAGACGAATAGAATTTCTGAGAACATGAATTTCCCTCACTCCACTAGTTATGCTGTGGGGTTGCCCACACAGGAGAGTGATGGGATTTTCTACCCTTTGTTTCTGTCCTGAGTAGGCAAGGAGCACAGCCAGCCATGTTTATGATTAGCAGCCCTCATTAAAGGACTATGAAGAGAGGTGGGCTGTGAACTTGAGGAGACCACATCAGTGCAAGCACACGCAGGACTGGGAAGATTGTACCAAACTAGAAGTGGCACGTATGCTGCATACACTGCTGTGAAATGTGTACTTTACCACGCCACCTGCTTCTGCAACGCTTTCCAGAGAAATTGCAATTGCAAAAAGCAGAGCCAGCTGCCCTCTGACATAGAAAAGTTAGTGCATGCTACCGCCTGTTTAGCAGCGTGTGTATTCAACTGCTCAGCTGGCTCAGTCCTCATCTCACTCCTGGGTTCAAGCCCTCTCATTGATCATGTTGCACACATGTAATGTAACTCCTGGGCTTCCCTCTGAAAAGGTAGCTGTTGTGAGCACAGTTTGGTCTAAGCTGGCTGACTGTCTGGACTGAGCTGTACTGTACTGCACATACATGAGAGTCTTTCAGCTTTGTCTCAACAGGACTTGCATGCTCAAATCTCTAGTACGTACCTAGCAGCATGGTATTGTCATGGTGATCTGCAAAAAAGGCCTTCTTGCTAGAGAAAAGGAATGACTGCCCTAGAACAAATACAGTTAAAAGAACAAAGCAATTACTTGTTAAGTCCTGGGGGTACAGGTCACAATATACACTGCGGATGAAACAATTCCACATGAAAAACTACTGAGTCTACATCAGTTAGGGATTGGTTTTGGGTTCATGTCCTATCCTCGTTTGTAAAGGCAATATGAACAGATCCAGTTTAAGGCAGAAAAAGGGAAGTAGTCAAAGCAGCTTCTTCCGTGGACCAGCAAGTTTCTAATACACGTCTGCTCTGTTAATCCATTCTTGCTCCTTGAGAAGACCGTAGTCCTCTGGCATGTATCTCTCGTGACTTCTCTCAGAGCAATGGAGCAAAGCAGAAAAGTGCTGGGTTCAGCACTGAGAGAGAACTAAGCACCCTGTGGTACATACACAAATTCTTCAGGGGAGCCATATAGCAGAAATAAATGAGACAGAAGCTGGGAATCAGGAGGTGGAAAAGAATTGAGTTTTTAGGCATGGTATGAATGCCACTTAGTATAGCCCATACCCACTCCTTGATCACTCGCTTTGTCTAGTTGAAGGGTTCGTGGAATCAGATTAGTTCCTGTGATTACTTTTGTTGTTACAATTGAACCTATCACATACCTAGGCCCCTTGGTAGCACTAACACGAGGCAGTCCTCACATACAGCTGCCTACAAACAAGGAACGTGGGTAATTTCTCTTTGATCTGTCATATTTTTGTTGTCTGGTGACTATTTGTTTTAATGCCTTTCCCTCACGGAGCATAGCTGGTAAATCAGAAATCCTGCCTATAGCAAACCTTTGCTCATCTAGAAAACCTGGAAAGAACAAAAAGCTGTGGTTTTATTATTGCTCTTCTTTCTGGTTCCAGCACACACAGGCCTTCTGCACCACCTGGCCTACCCAGCCAAGTCAGGGGACTTCAGGGAACATGCTTTGTTTCCTGGAGAATTTTGGAAGTAGTTCACACCAGAGGGCCAAGTTGGTGGACTGGAGAATTCTGCAAAATGCAGACAAGGTATGCAATGTCAACAGATTTAGCTATCCACTTTTCTCCATCTTCTTTATTATAATTTCCAGCTTGTTCCTGATGAGGATGCTGACTCAGACCAAGGTTCTTCTATATTCATGTCCCTTTTCCCAGTAGTAAGCTAGTCAAAGGTTGCACCACTGGGTCTGCATCTGCACTCTGTTCCCTATAAAGACATCTGTGGAGCATAGGAAGGCTGGCACTGCACCAAAGCAATATGAACAGAAGTGGTGATTTATTATTTTTCCATATATGGGTAATCAGAGAAGTTGGCAGATTGACACTAAGGCACAGAACTGGAGAGGGGAGTGGGAAGGAGCCTGCCCTATTACCCAGTCATTCCCCCGAGGTCCTGTGACAAAACTGCATTCATCCACCGTGACCAGCTCGGCCCAAAACAGAGACCCCATGATATCCACAAAGACTGCTCTCCACACTCCTCTGAATGCAGAAGCTGTCCCTCCCATGGAGAAGTCCTCTTCTCTCTATTTGCCACCCATGGTCCTTGAAACCTATTCGGGCCTGAAAATGACACTACTGACTGAAGTCACGGTTCCTACCATAGGTGGGCTTATGGGAACTGGTGGAGGATCCTCAGGGAAAACAGGCCTCAGCCTTTGCAGTTAACAAGGTAGCTTTGCAGAGGGATGGTGTGGATTAGAAGCGTTAGCAGTACAGTTGCTGTTCTCCTCACTTCTCCCCAATCCTTCCCCCGCCCCCGCAGGCAATCTCTTGCATTAAACCTTCAGGACAAAGTTTTCTGTTATCTGATACCAATACACAAACAGGAGAATTCAAGCTTCACCGATCAGCTTGGAGACCTGATGTAGCACACACAGCAGCAGGACTGGAGAAGATCTAAATCCAGCTCCCTGGAGGATACTTATCACTGTGTCCCGCGTGTTTCTTAGGGATGGAAATGCCAGGCCAGTCTAAGAAACTCTGGCAAAACTGAAAGTCATTGCCACCTGAAGACAACTACTGCTGGTTTCCAGCGCGTAGGATTCTGCCAGGTCTCATTCTGGTAAAAGAGGTTGTAGCTCTTCCCCCATCTTGGCCAGCCTGCAGCATTTACAGACAAATGCATGGAGAGATTTAAAACACAGTAAGAGTTCCCTCTAGAGGAGCGAAGCAATAATGTACACATCTTTCAGTGCTCTGCTAGAGCCAGGGCTCCATTTTCTTTATAGGTATAGGCTGACAGTGGGATAAACCCACTTACGAATTCCACGGCCTGTGCACAAGCAATAAAAACAAGACAGTGTCAGCTACACAGTAAGAAGCCAGCAGGGCCTTCCAAGGGCTATCAATGGCAAAAGAGAAAACAACGGAGCTTCTAGCTTAATCTAAACACAATTTAACACAATTCTGCCACTAGAAAGGAAGAAATGACTATTATTGCAAAAACTGTGAGGATCCCTCACAGCGATCATGACCCCATTGTGCTAGATGTTGTGTATCCCTTCCCTGTAGGGCTCAGTAGCTAAATAGGAGAGAGAAAAGGAAATCAAGGCACAGCAAAGGGATTAGGCTGTGGTCAAGGTCACACAGAAGGGCACTCGCATGAACAGAACTTATTTGTATGGAGTCATTGTGTCCCCAAGTCTTGTCACTCACTATTTTTTCATTAATATTGCTCTAAAGGAACTCAGTTTTAGAAAAGCTTTTGTTCCATATTCTCCGAATATTGCCAGATCTTTTCTTTTTTAAGAAGTATGCAGCATTATGGAAAGCCTGCACAACTGTATAAATAAGATTTAACTTTGTTTGCTCCTTTTACTTGGGACTCTGGTTAGAGTAGGAACACTGTGAAGACACATAGCCAAATGTACCAGCTGTGAAGAATTAACGTTTCTTGTCTTAGCAATAACTGTCCAGAAATCTCGATGGGAAAAGCCATGGGATTAAATTGTCTAATTTCCAAACCAAACACATATGAAGGCCGAAGGGACCAGCTCACTTGCACTGGGAAGGAAGACAGCAAATGCCTAGCTGGGAAGAGAAGGGATATTCTCAGAAGGATTTTGTATTTCAACAGACAGATTTACACAGAACTCTTTAGGCTGGGCTCTTCAAAAGACACCAGAGGAGATAGGCATACAGCCCCAACTCACAGTCATCTGAAACTTCCAGCTGCAATAAAAGCATGTTATGCTTTGGCCTTATTCATAGATGTGTTTAAGCATAATGCCACCTTGCACTCACCTGATGTTTTTTATCCCAAGAGAATGAGATTCCTTCAAAAACAGGTGTGAAGAATTGTTGATGTCATTTTACACGTGAGGACAGAGACAAACAAATCAAATGCCTGCACTAGGAAGAGCAAACAGCTCTCTGTGTCCAGGCTAAACCCATGGAAGAGTAGCACAGAGACACCCACAGCTAGAGAATGTGGGCAAACTCTGGCTCAGAGGCAACCTAAGTACATAAACCTACTCAGGGTAAAGGTCCAAAGTCAAAGAACTTAACTGCAGCAGGACACAGGTCATATTCTGCTTATTTGTAACACATGCCCAGAAAGTGACGAATAAGTGAAAAATAGGAGACTTTACAAGAAAACTGATAAAATTTTTTGGGTATATTTTATAATACTGAATTATGGTGTATCTGTCAGATATACATATACACACACATACAGATGTATATATAAACTACCTTCCACCCATATTTTTTATATATGCAATGATTCATGGAGGAAAGTGGCCTGAGGAAGTTAAAGACAGCTAATGAACAGAAGATGCAGAGGTTTGCATGATCCAAATGACCTTTCCAAGTATTTGTGAAAGAACATTTAGACACTATTTCAAGGCAAGTAAAACAATAATAAATATGAAAGCCACAACAGTCTGCCTGCATGCTAGCTGCTTTGTTGAACGCAAAGGCCTCAAAAGGTCAGTGTAGACCTGCTGTCTCTTATTTGTTGTGGCTTTGAGAGTTAAGTTGTGATAAATAGTCCTCAAGTTAAGACAAGATGTTAAAGTAGTGCCAGATCCTGCCCCATATAGACTGGTTTTGTGACACAGTTTCATGAAACAATTCACCACAAGAAAGTGGAATATGAGGCAAGTGATAAAAAGAGGGTTCAGGAAGCAGCCTAAGGACCAGCCCAATATTTCAGGAGACTTAGCATCAGTTTCCTAGACGGTTTCTATGACCCTGGACAAATCATTTGAATAGTCTGTGCCTTCAGCTATGAGACAAGGTTTTAATGCTCATCCCACCAGACTGCTTTGTGTGCCTCTCAGATACAAAGTTGAGGCCATGTAAATTCAAAACACAGAAAAAAATGCAGAAATTATAAATTTTATGAAAAGTGCGTTATAAATGATAACATTGAACAGGACTCCTACAGCTGATGTAGTTCCATGCAGTGGCACAATTTTGTTTATATTACCCAAGAAACAAGATTGTCATGATTTTTATCTGCTGCTCCATACAATATTGTTATTCCAGTATAAGATGTTTGGAACCCGGTGTCATGGTTTGAGTCAGGACAGACTAAGTGCACATGTTAATTACTACACCATAATTGGATCCATGAGAAGGAGTTTGGGTGTTTATTGCCTCTGTGAAGCAGTAACTAATAATGCAAAGAACACTACAAAGTCAGGTAAAGGCAGTTATCTCTACTTCACCTTTCCGTGTAGACAGGAGCGGGGCTCTCAGCAGTCGGGAGGAGCAGGGTGCTGAACGCAGTGGCTCTAGCCATGAGAGCTTGGCCCCAGGCGTCCCTGGAGGTCCTCCATGGCCAGGTATCCTCCATGGCAGAGTCATGCCACCCTCCCTCTTGGGTGGAGGTGGAATGAGATTGATGAGGAGGAGAGCATCTTCCAGGCTGTTGGATCTTTCCTGGCCCATGGACCTCTCCGAGCTATTGCTCAATGATGGGTGTAGTGAGTCTCGGAGCAAATATACTTGTATCAGTTTAGTTGTGTTATTTTTGCCAATAGCTGTTTTTTTTGCTAACACCTGCCTAATTGTGCTTTAATTAAGGAGTGTTACACCCCTAACGACTACATAGCAACATGCTGAAGGTCAAACTATGGGCCTCTGATATTGGTCTAACCACTTGAGTGACGCCAGCTCTATAGGCTGGGACACTAAACAACTCTTTGCTCTACACCTCCATTACACTCACTTGTCTAATGATACACAGTGGGAAGTTACTTGCATCATAAATAACGTCCTCTGCAACAATCTCCGGGTCTTTGCATGCAGGACTATAACAATAATGATTATGATTGCACGTGCCCCTAATAATATGACAATGGGGTAAGCAAGGAGGTGGAACAAGGCATTAGCATTTGGGCTCCAGCTAGGGAATATATCTTGCCAATGTGCTTCAGGTGCAGTGGCTACATTGCAAGTAGTCTTAAGTATAAACCCGTGCTGAAGTAACACTGATTTCTACGTCTCTGTGGGAATTCAGGCTTTCTGATAATTTTGCAATTTTTGTCTCTAATTCTGCTTGATTTTGGGTGCTACTTTTTAGGTATTTTCCTTTCTCATAGCTGGGTACGTCCATTTTATACTATCTTCAGAAAGGTTTTTAATATCTGCCAGTGTGATTACTGCGGTATGATACGTGTGACTGCCAATTACAGCCCCAGTAGCACTGGTTTTAAATTTTTGCACAGGTGAGAATGAACATGTTCCATCTTCCCACTCTACTGGTGGGTCTGCAGACATTACACAAATACTCCTGTTTTAGTTAGTGATTACAAATTATTTTTCTCTAGAAGATATAAGAATACAGGTATCTTGAGTTCTGTTTCTTGTACTAGAGTCGATTGCAGTTTTTCCATTTTTCTATTCATTGGTTATTATTTAAGTATGAATATCTTGTAACACTTATTTATGTTATCGTCTTTCAATGTTACTTTTATTTTGGTTTGATCATAATATCTTATTATTCACTATCACTTTTCAAGCTTTCATATACACTTTTAAAGCCACAATTTTTTCAACTTTTGACGGTGTAAGTACAGGTAGCACTTAGCTGGCTTTCCCTTTGTTTCAAACTTTTTATCTTCTTGGTACTTTCTTCTGGATTCTTTCTGTTATTTACATATTTGTCTAAAAGAACATTACTGAAACTAACTTTTATCACTATGTCTAATTGTTTATTTTCAAGTTGTTCTTCAAAGGATCACTCAGTAAAACAAAATAAAAGAACTATCAAGGCTATTAAGTTATTGCGGTTGGGCTTATATTGTGACTATTGAAACTGTTTTTGTTACTATTACTCAAGGTTGTGTCCACTTACTTCTTAAGTTGGAATGCTTTTTTACATTGTGTTTTTCTTTATGATCAGAGTTTTTGTTACATCTTAGGACATTTTGTAATCCTTTCTGATTTCATATAAAATTGTTGATAATTAAAGATGTTGCTTTAGTTTCCTTAAGACCTGGGCATAAGAAAGAATTTGGTACATCCACTTAAGTCCATGTATTAGTTGCCCATAACTTCATTCTTTTGTTTCTGAAATGAGAGCTTTTAGACTCAATTCTTTCACAAGTCCTATGTCTGCACATTTTTTTTTTTTAGATTTACCATTGGACTTCTAGTAGTGGCATAGGCTATTGGATAAGTTTCCAGTTAGCTTGTAGTCATTTTTACATGGTTATGACATGGTGACATAGTGACGTTCCCTAACAATACTGCACAGAAGTCCACTGCGTTCTACTTGCTATGCATCTCCAAATTGTGAGTTCAAATATCACCTTTTGTGCTTCAGTATCTTTCATTGTTAAACTTTCTTTTTCATTAGTGCACAGATTTCACTGTCCTTTGTTCCTTGTGTAATGGCATCTCTACAAGTCCACCCCTCTTTATCTGCCCAGAGAGAGGTGTCATCTTCTTCTAAATGTTTCTAAGTTTCATGGACCCATTGAGCTACAGTTGTCCTTTCTATTGTCAGTCCAGGTGTTTGTTGACTGTGGTGATTTGAACAGCTTGGACCACTTGATGGTCATTGATATGTTCTTCACTGGCCCCTTCCTTGGGAATATGGACATATATGTGTCGCACCAGCACATTGCGTTTTTCCAGTTCTCATGCTGTGTTTCTTTTTAAACATAATTTAGCCACCAGACAGGCTTTCTTTGTTTTTGCTAATTCCTCTGTTTCCACAATGTGAGCTATCCCAGTAGCCAGTATGCAAGTGTAATCTGGGCCACTTCCTCTATAATGCTACATAAATAGCTAGTCTTGTGGCTTGGATTTCTCCAAACTGACTCAATTGTCCTTCAGCTTCATCCACCTTTATCACATGCTGGAAGGGACTCTAAAAGGCAGCTTTTGATCTTCTCCAACTGTCAACAATTTGTAAAGAACCATGTGTGAACAGGGCATCTGACAAGCTATCTTGTGTGGACAGTTTGTCATAATTTGGGGTTTCTTGAGTGCATGGTTACAGCTCCTATGAAGTCCCAAAATTTTTGGGCTGTGCGATGAGCTCTTCTACCAGGCCCAGATATCCCTGTTTCCTTATTTGAGCCTGCTGGGTAATCAGGACTGTCCATTTACTCTAGATAGCATTTGTCACACTATCAGTCAAGGGCTTTTCTCCATTCAGGATCCAATGGCAGCACAGGAGCCATCAGCAGTTGTGACTCTAAGCCCACCACTTCAGATCCTGCCCTGATCCCCTCACAGGATTAGGTGACTAATATTTCCCCTCCTGTTGGGATGCTATCTCTTTCCACAGATCTGTGGTAGCCTCACTCTGGTTTTCCAAGAGATCTACCTTTGGTGTCTCCTGGTGCTTTCCTCTATAAACACCGCTGGACCTCTGTTTATGTGTATAGTATGTTTCAGGATTTGGACTGGTTCTGATGGAGTCCAGTCAGCTGCATGTGCTAATTCCTTTCTTACTTGGTCAAAGGCTTGTTATTGCTCAGGTCTCCACGCAAATGAGGTTTTTTTCCTGATGATTCGGTACACTGGGATCATGAGCTGGCTGTATCTCAGGATTTGTATTTGCCAAAATCCCATTATGCAAGAAAAGCTTGTGTTTCCTATTTATTGGTCAGCAGTGCCATTGCCACAATTTTGTCAGTCACATCAGTAAGAATATGATGGCACCCATGTTATCATTTGACACATAGAAACTGTGTTTTTTATGCAGATCCCTTCAACTGATTCCTCTTGATGGCAAATCTTGCATTTAATACAATTCTAATGATCCATTTGCCTTTGCTATCCACCTCTTGTGCAGTGTTTCTCAGTACTATGATGTCAGTGATGTTCTGCAGGTGACCTGGGGTACTGCACTCTTCCAAAACCTTTTGTGTAAGTCCATGACAGAAGATGGGGATATGCTTCTATCCATGGGGATATGCAGATGGCTCTAGGTGTATTGTACTCCTCTTCAGGTATAGATAAACTGTACTTTTACAGTTAGGACCCATTCAAACCTCAACAGTGTATGCTAAGCTCCAGCTGCCTTTGGTTTTTTCCACTGGCTAGACAGGGTTTTTGAAGGGTGAATGGGCTTGAGCAACCACCCCTTGACTTTCCAATTCTTTGATAGCATCATGTATGGGACCTAGGCAAATCTCAGCTGGTCCCGTTTCATTTGCAACCAGCATCAATCAAAGTGACATCTGTAGCAGTTCTGCTTCTGATCCTCCTGAGAGGTCTGGCAGTTGAGGAGTTAAAGGGGTGTCATTGCTTTTTCCTACCACAGCAATGCCAAAACCTCACTGATGTCCTTGTGGATACTTAAAATACCCATTCTTCAAAAGGCAGGTGCCCGAGATGCAAGGGCTACCCCGTTATAACTTCATGCGGTTTCCAGGTTCCTTTCATAAAACTGAGTTTGGCTTTTCCTACATACATCTTCTGCTGGCCTCCGGTGAGCCCTCTAACGTTGACTTGCACCTTTCCACGCAGGGTGGGAGGGAGCAGGGTGCCCTGAGCTCCTGTGTCCACCAAGACTTGATGGTCTACGGGTTGATGTGTGCCAGGCCACTGGACCCATGTAGTCCTGTAAGTCCTGCTACCCTCAGTATTGTCATTCCCTTTGCTCGACCCGTCTGGTGGCAGGGCGTCACTGTGGGAAGGTTACCAAAGCCAGCTCTTCCAGGCAAGAGTCCCTGTAAAGGCGCCAGGAGCCATGGGGGCTCCCCCAGGGCAGCAGGTCAGGGCCTGGCAGCCAGGGCCTGTCCCACTGCACCAGCTGGGAGCAGGGCAGGCCCAGGGGCAGCCTCAGCCCCGGGCATTGGAAACCTCCCTGGGGACGGGCTGAGGCTGGGCTGGGACGTGGGCTCGTGGGTGGACCTGGCTTGGTGGGGCCTATGGCCGGGGCTGCGGGGAGCTGGAGGTCAGCCCTGCTGAGGCATGGCTGGGGCGGCGGCTGATGGTCCCGGGGGGGGTGAAATGGCGTCCTGGGCCATAGGCAGGGTGGGGAAAGTCCCTGACTTCATCCCCCCAGAACTGAAGGGCAGGGACAGCAAGTCCTATGGGTGCCCTCAGGGTCCCAGCAATGTCCTTCACTGTTGCTGGAGTCCATGTTCCTATGTGGCTAGCTCCTCAGACAGCTGACCCGCTGGCTGGCTCCAAGCTGTCTGGCCTCTGTTCTAAGGCGTCATAATAACCAAGTTAGTAGGTTTTCCTCTACTCCTCATCTAAAACAATCTTTAGATTCTGCAACTCTGCTATTTAAAAGGGGCATGTGGTTTCAGTTTCTGACAGCCCTGGTGGTGTGTGTGTCTGTTTCTCAGTCCCTCTCCCAGCCCGGCAGAAGACCGCTGCAAGAAGCAAGCCCTCTTTGTGTGGAGACCAGGAGAGGGAGAGGTAAGGCACAATGCCCAGAGTAAGAGTTAGTGCTATTTCATATATGCCATAGACACACTATTTTGAGTAGGATTATTACATGCTCTTCTCGCCAGACCCCTATCCCCGAGCACCCACCCCTGGCTATGCAAGACTACACCCAAGCGAAATAATTCAGCAATTGTAGGTGGTCTTGGCCCCACAGACATTTGTGAGACAGCACTGCAGCTGTACAGTCCAAAATTTCCTTCGGATCCCATTTCTGACACCACTTTTTTTAACGTACTGGTTTAGGTCAGGACAGACTAAGTGCACATGTTAATTACTACACCATAATTGGATCCATGAGAAGGAGTTTGGGTGTTTATTGCCTCTGTGAAGCAGTAACTAATAATGCAAAGAACACTACAAAGTCAGGTAAAGGCAGTTATCTCTACTTCACCTTTCCGTGTAGACAGGAGCGGGGCTCTCAGCAGTCGGGAGGAGCAGGGTGCTGAACGCAGTGGCTCTAGCCATGAGAGCTTGGCCCCAGGCGTCCCTGGAGGTCCTCCATGGCCAGGTATCCTCCATGGCAGAGTCATGCCACCCTCCCTCTTGGGTGGAGGTGGAATGAGATTGATGAGGAGGAGAGCATCTTCCAGGCTGTTGGATCTTTCCTGGCCCATGGACCTCTCCGAGCTATTGCTCAATGATGGGTGTAGTGAGTCTCGGAGCAAATATACTTGTATCAGTTTAGTTGTGTTATTTTTGCCAATAGCTGTTTTTTTTGCTAACACCTGCCTAATTGTGCTTTAATTAAGGAGTGTTACACCCCTAACGACTACATAGCAACATGCTGAAGGTCAAACTATGGGCCTCTGATATTGGTCTAACTACTCCATAGGCTCTGTAGCTCTGTAAGCCAAGACAGTAGGCCAAGCTAATGTAAAGTTAGAGCCAGCTTTAAAAATGGTATTCGGTAGAAAACCAAAAGCTCTTTCTTACACATTTTGCTAACACTGAATATATCATACTGTCACTGTATACATCAAAGAAATCACTCTGCTCTGATAAAGAAAACATGCTCTGTATTGACAACATCAGGATGTTGCTAAGAAACTCTCTACTACTGCAGCACTGTCCTGACAGTGTTAAGAAAAATTTGTTTAATTATGAGAAATAAGCTATACCAATGAGGCCAGAAAATAACTGTTGCTTGATTAGTAAGGCAAATGTTGAAAAATACAGAATATTTATCATTTATGTCTACTGCAAGGAATAGTTTGGTTTCTTTCATGCAACTCAGTTGTTTGTAAACATCTTCCAAAATGTATTAATAAATTTGTGTCTTTGATCTTCTAAATACAGCCTTTGCATAACCATCAGTATTTTCTGCAACTGAACCTCTCTTTTTTGTCCATCGTTTATATTCTTGCTAATAAAATCTTGACTGTTCTCTATCTGCAGCAGGAACTGTGATTTCATTTGTACAACTCCACCTTATTAATTGCACCCTCAGCCATAACCTTCTATATCAAAATTAACAAAGACAAAGCAAGTCTCCCCTTGACTGCAGATTTACTCACATGTTAAAAAAGCCGGTTTGACTCTCTGTGGTAATTCAAGCACTTCCATCCATTACTGGTAATATTACAGTTCTTATATTTTTTGATATCAAAGAATGCCTGTGTGAGAACTTCAGAAGTCTTAATAGTGAGAACTCAATCATGCTTCTGGAGAAAAGTCAGGATCTGCAACTAAAAAATATAGCCACGGCAGTTCAAAGGAGCTTTTCAGAAGACAACAGAGTCTGTATGTTTTAGCCTGTACATAAAACAGGCTCACTAGATCGCTTTCTATGGGCAAACCTTACCATAGATGTAAGACAGTGTCTGACTCAGCAGAGAAGGCAGAGCATACCACGCTCTGAATGCACGCAGCAAACAAAATCAGTAATAAAAAAAAAGGCAAACAACTGCAAGTAAACCCACAAACCAAAACAATTCTGAGCACATACTAACTAGCTCCAACTTTTCCCAGAACTTCAGAGAGCTTGATTCCTTTCCACAGACTGGTCAAAAAACAATGTTAGGTTGTTGAGTGTTTTGTCCAAATTAGAAAAATCTAACCCGTGCGTCTCAGTTTCTTCCCAAGTCACTGTTTAAATTATCCCAACGTGTTATATGCATCTCATTTAGACTATTACTTGCCCCTTTGTCTCCAGAAGTAGAAAGGACAGTTAAAAGGACATTTTAAAAAAATCCAGTGGGGTCTGGGTTGAAAGCCTGGGTGAAGTCTGCCATCTGACTCCCAAGAACAGGGAGGCTTGGTCACCATGAGGGGCTTGGTTTCCCTTGTCCATGTTACCAAACACTTTCAGCTCACACATCTGACCTCTTATTCCTGGTCACATGAACTTTCCACCGGGTGCCTGGTCTTGGAGATTTGTGCTACTTGCCTACAGCACTCGCTGACTTGCTGGCCATGCTCCAGCCATTTCTGAAGCTGTGGGCAGCCTTAAGGGATGGGTTCTCCCTTGGTGGCTATTACTTTGGTTCTCAGAGCTAGGGTACCCACAGCAAAATGGTTCTTCTGTATTACCATGAATCTCTGCCCAGAGCTGTGCCCATGCTCATCACAAACAGAACTTTAAAAACAATGGAAAGCCATAGCCTGCAGAATATCCTCCTCTCTGCCCCATTTGTGCTGCACAGGAATGGACCACAGGACACCTGCTGCCATGTCTCTCCTTGCAAACAGCTGGACACATGCTCTGCTGTAGGGTGAGGGAGGAGAAAACAGGTCGTGCTGCTCCTGGTGAGCCGTGCCTACTGACCTCCTCTTGGCTGCAAGCAGACTTGTGCTCTGGCAACATCTAGGCATAGTGGTTGCGAGTACTAGCCAACCTCGCAGGAGAGGATGGGAGAGGGGGAAACTTGGATTAGAAACATGCATCCAGAGCCTTGCAGGGATATCCATGCTGGATTATGGAAGGCTGAGACAGGAAACAGATCCACTGCACATTTAGGGTTTTTAGCTAGCTCCCTTTAGCATGTCATCAATATATAGTTTTATATGTGTTTGTGCATTTTTGAGACCCCTTTATACACATTTCCAGATCCCATCTGATACAAAGGTTCTCAGAATTGAAGGGAATCAGACTTACCACCAACCACATTTGAAATTAAGGGTTGTTATTATAAAGTTGCTTGATGTTGTGTTTAAGAACCTTGCTGATCTTGCTGCTTTGTGGTTTTCTATGGGCAGTCCAAAATAAAACATAAAGGCTGTCTCCCTCTCTAGAGGACATCCAGTTTGAGTGTTAGGCACAAAAGGACAGACGGACAGGGCCAGAAGACCACACACACAAGGAGCCAATATTGATTAGCATGGCAAACCTTGTTGTATTATCCCTGCAGCTTAGCTTGGGAGGCATCTCAGCAAAAGGGACTGCTTGGGAGGGCTGGGCAGAACAATGTGGTAATTATGCAGATGTTAATCATTGCAGACAGGACAAATGTTCTCATCTGATCAGCCTCAATCTTAATAATACTTAGAAATCCTGCTGCAGTGAAATTCGCAGGGGTCCTTAGAGGCTGCTATGGCTCCCAAGATACTCCATGAGATGAACATTAGGGTATGAGCAGCGTCTGAGAGGTCTTCAAAAAGGAAGCCAGGCAACTTATATTTAGCATTATAAAGAGATGGGAGCCCACAGAGAAAGGTGAAAAGAAGGGTAGACTATTCTCAGTGACAGTAACGTGTGTGTTCTTTCAAGAAGGCTAGCAAAGGAGCTCTCTTTTCCACAAGCCTCTGTGATGTCCACGATCAGGTTTCCATAGCACTTGCTGAACAGGGCATTGCAGCAGAACACCCTTAGTCTTTTCCAGTATCAGCAGCAAAGCAGGATAATGATGTGAAGACAGCCATTATAAAAGGCACCTCTTTTACCTGCTAGGCTGTTATCCTACGAGGGACACTTTTAGGCGAGAAAAAGACACCAAAATGTTAGAGAAGGAAACCTTTCTGATGTTGAACTGGGACAATCCATCTGTCCATGGCTACATTTAACTGATGTGGTGAGACTATGTTCCAGTTTCCTCATGTCATGCCCAAGGCCCTCACGAATAATTTTTCTCCAGGTGGACTGTTTCGTTAAGATTCAGAGGCAGGCTTGTATTTGGCATTTTCCTTTGTTCCTTACTTTATAGACTGTATTTTCAGGAGCTGGACCTCCCAGCTCTGTTGCCTTCTCTGATTCAGGTCATATTTATACTTTGACTGTAAAATACACTTCCAGTATGGAATTTGAAGAACGCCTTTTCATCTGGGAAATGGATATATTTTGCCAGTTCGCATCTATGCAATCTTAAATTTCAAGACTTTCAGAAATGGGAGAAATTATTCTTCTTTTAATTATATAGATAGCAATGCTATCTCAGGAGTTTCTTCAGTATTCAGGTTTGACAGTCTTGGCTTCCAAAGGAGCCTAAGGGAATTGGATGCTCCAACTCCCACCTTCTTACCATACCACAAATTCTCCCAGAGTGAAAGAAATATTATATGGTTGCAGACCTAATTTAGATAGTGTCTGACCCACTGTAGACACTGTTCAGATATGAGAAAACACAATCACAAATTTAATTTCTTAATATCTTTTTGTCTCTTTTCTAGGACTGCACACCAATCATATTTATTGCCTAAAAACTGAGGAATTTCTCCTGTTCTTAGATCCAGTAGCTTTCCTCAGTGCTAAACTACAAGTGTCACTTATCTCTCTATGTGCTTTATTTCAAAGCCTAATAAATTACTGCAATCTTAACCATACCTTCTCAAATTATCAGAGTTGCAAGACGTGCTGGATTTAAGCCACTGTTTTGCAAGGTGCTTGAGACAAGTCACGAAGTGGAGCAGACTGAGGTACCATGATGCTGCCTGCCCTGCCAGTGTCTCCTGTTAGATTGCTTTAACCAGCCTGCTTGGCTGATGACATTTTCTCTTTCTCCCAGCAAAAATCTATTAACTGCATGAGTTGTCAGCTAGCCCAGAGTCCTTCTTGGAAATGATGTCTCTTGCACAGTGCAATGCAGCTCTGTCTTCCTTTGATTTGAATGAAATTCACTTTAATGCTAGTCAGAAGTCTTCGCTTTTCTTTAGTACTTTTTAATTGGGTGATAACTCTCTGGACTTTGAACCATCACATTTTCCTTGTGATTAATTACATTTCATCAGATTGGGTCTCCATTTTTTGTGTGAGGAAAAGCATTAAAATAAAAAATCAAGGAAGTTAGACAAATGCAATTTTGATTCCCCATCTTTCATGTGATATAACTAGACGTTAAAGGAAGTAATTCTTTGGTAACTGTGATACTGGCTGCTCTTAAATCCCCTCATCTACTTTTACATTACATTCTCAGTTCTTTATGTGCAGACCTGCTTGGATTTCAGCTGCTTCACTACTGAAAAAGGCACCACTCAGTTTGAAGACAGGTATTGTTTGGCCTAGTTCAGGAGATAGAAAAACCTCGGCTGTACTTATGAGTGTAGATTGTCAAGAAATAATCAATTTGGTGAAAATGGGTATTATTGCCCGGCAGGAAAAAGGAATTATACTATCAGATGAGTGTGGAAGATAGCTTCCTATATTATCTTAATCTATTATCAGTAGTCTGATGAGACTAGAGAGTTTGAAAATGTTCCCCATCATGTTGGGATGAAAATTCACACTGTGAATTTCTTGCAGGTGGTTCGAGGAAAGAAGTTTGGTGCACACTATCTCCTCTGTACCTGGCACTTCCAGGGAAAGCACCATGATTCAGATGACTGAGATTAGATGCCTAAGGAAGATGATAGACATACCCCACTTAGTAAGAGATAATGTCTACTTCCAAAGTGCTCCAAAACCAGCAGTGCAGGAAGTGGCTAAGGAAAAAAACCCAGCAACCCAGAATTGAAGTGATTTGGGCCAGGCCAAACAAGAGGTGGTGAGAGGGGCAGAGATACAAAGTTGGTACCCACTGGACAAATAAGGGTTTTATTCAGACATCACAGCAAATGTTTGGTAAGTGATATCTGAGTCCTGACCATATGCAGTTTACCCTAAATTACCTTTCAGTTGTGCTGGTCAGATTACACTGTTAGCTCCCATTATGTTTTTTGTAGATAAATCCAGATGTATCCTGCTACCATCTGTGCTTACAGATTCTTCTCAGGAAGAACAACTGTATTTGAATAGGTTGTCCAGACCTAGTTTAATGAGGAGCTCCGCCAAAGAAAAATTACACTAATTTGAGAGGCATGCACAGAGAGTTTAGAAAAGTTTGTTTCAAAGTGAGGATGGTGTCAGCTCAAAGTCCGGTATTGTATGACAGGCCAACATTTGTGTGACTTCTGTAACCAAATTCTTAGTTATTATCAGGAGCTTATTGCATTTTCTGCAGAAGTGAGGGATGTTGACTCTGGTGGTCTTGCCATTTGCTCTGTACATCTGCCAAAAGTAGACATTTTCTGGTGTTTCCTATCTACACTGAAGTCTTTGCTACACCAAATCAGAGTGTAGAGTTCAAAGCAAGAGGAAATGTACGCTCATGTAATATGAATGCTAGCATAAACAGGACTCATGAGTTCACTTAGCAGTTCCTGTATCACATCTGCATCTTCTAATAAAATGAAAAAATTACTGTTAAAAACATAGTATGCTGTCATGTCATTTGTCATCCCTGTTCCAGTGGCTAACTACTTCCCTTGAAGAACTTGTAACTTATATCTATCTTTTTCAGTTTACAGAGTTTGGAGCAGGTCAGGGGCAACAGATTAAGAAGCTCTCACATCATAGCAGAAATCCTGGAGATGCTAACAAACTTTAATTGAAACACTTCTTCACTTTTCCTTCCTTCGTCTTAATAATTTGAGCTATTTCTGGTGTTGCTTCTGTAAAAGAAAGTTTTGTATGAGTGGGTAACAGATTTTCTTTTCTTCCAGTCAATAGAGCCTATTCTCAGCAGATAAAAATCTAACTGGAAGATGAAGGTCATCATTTTTAAAGCTCAAAAACTCATAGTGCACCGAAATCCTTGTTGAATTCATAGTAAGCCTAGCCATTTTCAGAGCATACCAGTTTCTCACACTGAAATTGCGCTCCAGATAGTGGTCAACAGAGGAAGCTATTTGCAGCCTCCACTTTAAATAGACAGGGAATAGTGTGTTCACATGGATGGAAGCCAGAAATTTTTAGCTGTTAACATCTTACAGCCATCATCTAATACCAAGATTTAAAGTGACAAGTAGTAAGAATAATGATGACATTATTCTCTGCTTGTAGGGCCAATTATTGCTTCTAATTCATGATGTTCTAGTTACAGGTGAGGCAACTATTCCATTACAAGCTTCTTCTCCGTGTCGGTGTCACTCGAGGCTGACATTTCTCATAGTAGTTGTCAGACCCGTCATAAGAGGATTTTATGATTAATGAGATTCACTTTTTGCTGTTTCCAAGGTGCTTCTAATCCCACAGACATAGTTTACCAGAGGGAAAAGTGGGACAGTTAAGGCTTCTGATAGCAAGTTCTACTGATGCTCAGCTGTACACAGGTGATTTTTTGACACAATGACCAGAGTTTTTGATAAAGCAGCAAAATATTAGTGTCTTCGCTGATTTGCAGCCCTGCCTACACATTTCTCTGAAAGTAAGCCTGGTTGAAATGCAAAGGGAAACTGCTGTGATTTTTGCCTTGCACTGAGAGGAAGGTTGTAGAAGTGGATACTCTGATAGCTTTTCTTCCCTCTGGTTATTTTTTTAATCACCTTTGGACAATGTTAGAATTGGTTTTGCAGTTTTCTTATCTGCTATTATTTGTGCTACAGTAGCTTTCAGGGTCTCCAACTGGTACCAGGGCCCTGTGGTGCTTTGCATGTACATAAGCAGTTATCCTTAGGGTACTCAGCCCCCTGAGCTGGAAGACAGGGACGGCGAGCAGGATAAACCCCCCATAATCCAAGAGGAAGCAATTAACAACCTGCTACACCACCTGGACGCTCACAAGTCTATGGGGCCAGATGGGATCCATCTAAGGATACTGAAGGAGCTGGCGGAGGAGCTTGCCAAGCCACTTTCAATCATTTACCAGCCGTCCTGGTTAACAGGGGA
>NW_009217765.1:0-19491 GCF_000690835.1 Fulmarus glacialis
CGTGGGGCTCCACTCACCGCCCTGCGCCGGGGCCTCCCCGCGGGACACCTGAGCTGAAGCCCCTCCGGGGGCGACGGGCCTCGGCCGGGGTTGTTGTCAGGTTCCTCTGTTTTCAACGACTTTTTTTGTTTTAAGGTTGTAATTAATTTTCTAAAAGCAGCTACCTTTGCTTTCCTTCCCCTCAAGGCGTACGTGTGGGTGAGCGACCCCGGCACTTCTCAACCGGGTCATGGATAAATCTGGAAAGCTTAAAGCTACTTGTTTAGGTATTTCTTACTGTATCGCCCTGTTGGAAAGGAAATTTTTAGTAAGGATACTGATGCAAAGGTGGTTTGGGTACGATTCGTATAAACGTTGTTTATATCAAAGTGCGGAGACTCCCTCAGTCCGAATAAGTGAATCAAAATGTGCTTTTTCAGTTGAATAAAGTGGAACAGGAGCTCTGGGAGTGCTGTGCTCACGACTAAAGCTAAAAAAAATTGTACATACTTCAGGTAGCTGTCTGTCCAGCCATTGATTGATTGATTGATCTATAATACCATGAAGGTTGCTGTATTTTGTTTTGTTTTATTCTCTAGGATATTAGTTTGGGGATGCTCCTTACCCATGTTGCCTAAGGTGCTTTGCTGGACCTGCTTGTCTCTAGTGCCTGAAAAAGGGCAATATTAGATATAATAATTGTATGTGCTGAAAAACGCGATGTACTAGGAAGACGTATAGCTGAGACCTCTGCTCTTCCAAGTTTCTTTGCTGACATTTTCCATTATTTATCTCAGACCAATAACCCTGTAAGGAAGCTTACATATTCAATACCCAGAACTAATTTATCATATACTGTTGAACTGTTTGTTTTCATTGTCCTTCCAGGTTTTTTTTCCCCATTATTTTTGCTTGATGATGAAAGAAAAATTCCATCTACGTTCATTAAGAAGCAAATAGGCTAGGAGAAAATCAATCAAATAATATAAAATACTTTAAAATTATTATTTTATTATGTCTGTGCTAATGTTTTTTAAAACTGTTTTTATTAATTAGCTTAATGTGGTTTATGAAATGCACTTACATGCCTAGGAAGTGTGTTACAAGAAGTAGCTACTAATACTTTTTTGTAGTGACTGAGCGGTTGGAAGTCAGACTGGAGAGGGCTGTTTCTTTCACAGCAACAGTTTGATTATACTGAACGGTCTTTTCTTTCGCAGTTCCTTGTCTTATTTCTGCAACCTTGCACAGTAATAAACTGTGATTATCTTGGCTACAAATCCAGTAATCCTGTTACTCACACTGGTGCTAAACTTTGGCTGTTTGCTTAACCTTTTTGGCTTTAATTGCTGGAGAAACAATTTGAATTTGTAGTGTAAAACTGAGTTAATGTTGCAGGGGAGACTTTAATTCTTACATTTTTCTGTCTTTCTTCCTGAGTTGTATATTAGCAGTTACATGATTGCAGTTCAACAAGTCCTTAGGTATTTCCTCCATCAAAGTTTAATTCATTTTTTCATACTTTTTTTATGTTGCAGGTTGAAAATGTGAAATTACTAGATCGCTATACAAATAGGAAGGCAGCAAATGGGACATTATACCTGACAGCTACCCACCTTATCTATGTAGATGCTTCTGCTGAAGTCAGAAAAGAAACATGGGTATGTTGTGATACCTGGAGTCTGTTTAAACACAAGTACAAAAATTACTTTATATCTTGTATCCAAAATGAACAGGTTTGTGAATTCCAAAGTTATAGTGGTCTTTTATAGCATTTTGATACCAAGTGCTTAACATAAACAGCTGTTCTGCAAGGAAATTAACACAATGGTAATTGTGACTTGATAGAGGTCACTCACTGAATTAGTGTTAGTTCCAGGAACATAAAAAACTTGTCTAGTTTCCTATCTCAAACTCAGTATACCAAACCACCAAACTTGAATTTACAGCTTTTAGAAGTGCAAAATTAGCACTGAAATTAGCAGCCTTTTTTCTTAATTCTCAAGTAAAAAGGGAATGACAAAATATATTGCATGTGGGAGTGGAGGGAAAGTGAAGTGAATCAAGTAAACCGAGCTGGACATCAATCTCTATTTTATATTATATAACTGTATTTTTTCAATCTTGCTATTAGTTACTTAGCCTTTGGGCGCATGGTCTGGATGTTTATGATGTTTGTTTGATAAGTATCACAAATAAACTAATTTTCTGCTCCTAGTTAGATGTAGTAAGCTTAAATAGCTGACGGTATTGCAAAAACTTAGTATCTGCTTGTACTGCTTGCAACCTTACCAGTGGCTTCTAAAAGATGATGTTTATTTCCTGTTTTTCAGATTCTGCATCACCATATTGCGACTGTAGAAAAATTGCCTCTGACCACGGCTGGATATCCACTCCTTATTCACTGCAAGAACTTCCATGTGGCTCACTTTGTTATTGGGCAGGAACATGACTGTCACGAAGTGTATACCTCATTGCTTAAACTTTCACAACCAGGTATTTAGGACGGGAGTCTGTTTTGCAAATTGTTGAAACGCTTTAAGCTGGAAGGCTCGTCTGAGCAATAGAGAAAGCTTTGCCTGCCAGACTATTTTGCGATGTCAGTACAGGAGGGGGAGGATGTGAAATCAGAATCAGTTTCCACCACCAGAGATGATCTGTGTGGGTCGGCTCAGTAAGTAGAGCCCTGCCCTGTGGACTAGGGCGTTCGCTTCCAAACTAAACACAAATCTTTTGTGGCAGTGGGAATGAGGTGGCCTCCCATGAGGAACTTCTGAAGACCCATGCAAAGTTCATTTTCCTGACTGAGGCTGTATGCAGCATCTCAGGCTTTCTTCTTGTAGCACTCATGCTGAGTGTCATATCCCATAGCTGGCCATTGTCAGTCATTTCTGTGACTTAGCTGTTGGCTGTGTGTAGTTCTGCCCTTTCCGGTTGATCCAGATGTTCACAAAATTCTGGAATCCCACAAATAAAGCTTTAAACATTGGCATCTTTCATTTGTTTCCCAATAGCATGTTTAGGCTACTCTTCAGTTTTTGTCTTCTTTAAGTTGTGAAACCCTGTGCTTCACTCTGGCTGCCCTGACTTGGAGTCACTCTTAAGAGCGTGAGCAAAACATCCTCAAAAGCCTGTGGTGCCTTCTGGCTTCAGCTTTTTAGTCTGTCATGGATGAATCTTCAGGCTCCTTGTTCTTCTTGCAGGACAGCATTCCACCGGGTTTCCTATCTGGCTTCTGTCTATGGCAACTTCTGTTTTTGGGGTGAACCAGTATTTGGAGTTCGGCATTATTGTAAGGATGCCATTTGCAATTGCATTTTGTATTTATGTCACTAGTCCGAGGGAAGGGAATTGATAGCGCCAGTCTGCTTCATGCTCGCCATCACATAGGACTTGAATAGAAATACTGTAGTAGAAATGTTTTTTGCTGAGTTTGGGTTTTTTTTGATTGATATTAATGCTTGTGCCTATTCCCAGCATCTCCCTTGTGCCCTGAGCTTTGGAGTTTTCTTAGTTCTGAAGTTCTAACTCTAATGCTGTATCTGGCAAGTTTCTGGTGTTGTGTTTAAAAGCTGTCACTGTTCTTTCAGTCTTGAAAATTAGAGACTTATGTAGTGTCTTGAAGCGTGGGAGCTGTCGCTGCAGGGGGTTACATCAGTTTCTTTTGTCTTGTGGTTATTTGTGTAATATGCTGTAGCTCTTTCTTTTGTTCTATTTACAGATTTTAACAGTTCTCTTTTGTTGTTCTAAAATTTCTGTACGTATACTTCCTTCATGGTTTTTTTTGGAAAGCATATAATTATTCATGATTTGCACATGTATGATTGACAGCTATGGGTTACCTGTCCGGTAACCTGGCTACTTTATCAGACTCTGGCAGGTTTCACTGTGTCTCTGGAGCGCTTGCTGCCTTGGGAATCAGCTGAATGAGTTATTGGTTGGATTTGCATTTTATGAAGAGAGGGAAGGAAATTGGGATGGTAGAATTGGAGGGAGGAAGAAATTACCATTTGTCAGGCACAGCCTGAAGCTTTTGTTGGGCTGACAGTAATATTCAAGACATCTATCAAGTTTTCCATGCGGCTCAGAACTCACTGTTGAATGATGAACTTACAGGTGTGCAAGAGCTGTTTTATGAACTCTTCACAGAAAATATATCTTTTAATATATGTTTTCATTTATGGATTAATTCGTATGATATCAGTCTTGTCTAACGTGCCTATTGCAGTGAATTCAGTAGGAAATAACTTGTTCGGGAAAAATTACTACTTTGAAGTTTTCATTAATTCTAACAAAATGTGTTAGTGTATCTCCCTGCATGTGGGCACTGAGTATTGGAAATTCCTGAGGATTTCAATATGAATTGTAAGCACTCAGTACTACCCCGAACGAAAACCTGTAAATGTGAGGTTGAGAAGTTTTAAATACCTATACTCTTCTATGTAGTACTCAACTTTTTTTTTTAAGGAGTGAGAATCAGTCTAAGTTTGTTTAGATTAGTGAGGTACGCAAAGTGATTAAAGAAAACTTCATGCTTCTGATCTTTGAGGAGGCAGAAGTATAAGGAAAATAGCTATTATTAAAATATAGCCAACTATGCAGTACAGTGGCATAGCCCTTTGGCTTCTTTAGTAAATGATTTCTAAGTCTCCTGATCTTTTTTGACTGAATAATGTTTTTCAGTCCTTGTATCAGTTGTGGTACACCTGCAGCTCGTTGGCTTGCACAGCAGGCTTATCCAAAAGATGGCCTTTAGGAAAAAGTGTTGACCTCTCCGTATGTCTCTATCTCTCTCTAACTAGTTAATTTTTTTTCTTTCTTCTTCCCAGTGAAACCCGAAGAACTTTATGCTTTCTCTTACAATCCTAAAATGTCTAAAGAGAATCGGGAGATGGGATGGAAGCTGATTGATTTAAAAGTAGATTACCAGCGTATGGGAATTCCAAATGACTATTGGGAAATAACGGATGTTAATAAAGACTATGAGGTAATTCTTGCCCAAAGTAGCCATTTAGTGCAGTATCTCTTCTTTGTTATTAATGACATACAGCAGTCCTTCTACTGCTGCGTAAGTGATGCCTCTGGGGAGGAATGAGCTCAGTTGGTTTTAATCGAAGCAGCATCGTCTTGATGTGAAGTTGCGGATAATGATGCTATGGAAGAACAGAACAGATCTGCAGAGTCACCTTGGTTTGCTTTGATCTCCCTGGCAAAGTACCAGATACTTGTTTTTCTAGAGAAATGTCAAACCATCTGTTACGAAAAACCTGAAGTACCCTTAGCTGCTTTTGGTATTTCCAAACCCCGTCCCGCCAGGCTGGTGGCAGATGTGTAGAAGAGAAATAAATGGCAGCAGTTTGGCTTGGTGGGGAATGAGGCAAAGTGGAGAGGACTAGGTAAGGAAGGAAAAAACAGTAACCGAAAACAGACATTTTTCTTCTTGCTTGCCTGGATCTTCTGCTAAATAAGAGCGCTCAGTCATTTCAGTCTTCTTTTTCTCCCCTGTAAGGCCAGGTTGGATCTAAACAACATTAAATGAAAGCATTTTTCAGGAAGCTTACTCAAACTCCTGCTTCATATTATTTCCCTTTTTATTTCTTCTGCTGCTGTGTACAGTCAGACCTTTCTGTCTAAAAGACAAAGCAAACAACTCTGAGGAAGATACCAATATATTAAGTCTTGGATCCCTTCCCCCACTAGTTTTCTTTACTGTTATGCTTTGGGTTGAAGAAATATAGGCCTGTGCTGTCAGAAATGACTGGTAATTTTAAATGACTGTATCTTTGGATGCCTGAATTCCGTTAGCTTTTTAGGGCATCTGAATGTGGGCATATAAAATCAGTAATCACTTTGAAGCTTTACTTGCCAGTATGTAACTCTCAAGTGCCAATGCTTTATAATTTCCTCATGGTTTCCAGCTTATGTTTTAAAATTGTCAAGCGTCAAGTAAGGCCAGACTTGGAGAATAGCTTATCTGTGAAGTACGTGCTGAAAAGACTGTACTTGTCTGAGGAAAAAGGATAAAACTGGTCTCTGAGCATGCTACCTGATTGCTGGAAGCTCATTTCAAGTTGAATAAGATTTAGAGGGAACTTTAAAAATACAGTTGTTCTTAATTTTTTTTGTGAAAAATCAGAAACTTTCATAAAACTAACAGATCTAAAGAACTTCCTTTTAATATGTATTGTGTACCATGCAGTCCATTTTTTTTAGGTTCAGTTGCAAAATTGATTGTTTCCTTCACCATATTGTTCAATTTTGCTCCTATTCCTGTGTTGTTTTTTTATATGCATCTTAATGGCTTGAAACTTCAGAAGTCAACTGTGTTAGATACACTGTGGCAAACAATCTATTCCTGTTGTTTATAAATGCTAGATCGTAAGCTAAAGATGAATTTTTCATGAATTTTGAATTGCTAAGTAGTAATATCTGGATTTTTTTCTTTCTTCTCACTTAGGTTTGCAATACATATCCTCCAGAAATAGTGGTGCCTAGAGCTGCTAATAAGGCAGTGGTGATTGGAAGTTCAAGGTTCAGAAGCAGAGGGCGGATTCCGGTGCTTTCTTACTTATATAAAGAAAACAATGTTAGTTGTTCATTATCTGCTGTCTTTGTGGGGAGTAGGGGTTCCCCTTCTTGTCCAGTCCCCTTTTAGTGAAAGGAAAGAATGGGATAATTATTAGAGCATATTAACTTCACATTTGAGAACTGTGCTTCTCTTAACGGCTTTAATATTGATTTGTTCTGAGTCACAGAATAAGCTAGTTAAAGATAAACACTTGGGACTCATCCAGAACTGTGCAAAAAGCACAAACTTTCCAAACTTCCTGTCGAGAAATTTTTTTCTTTCAGCAATTCCTTGTTATGTGGGTTTTTTTAATTTACTGTTTAGCTATATTGAATAATGTTTTAACAAGATACATGATAACTCAGCTGGATTTTCTTAGTATTGGAGAGGAGGAACCATCCTGAAATAAATCCCCACTAGCTCAGAATAAGTGAAGGTTTCAGGTTTTTTTCCACTGAAGACCAGAATGTAAATTTTTAACTTTGCTGTCTCAGCAGTGTTTTTGATGCAGATGTTAGGAAAATGCTGTCACAGTCAAATTGTTGTTTTCCTGAGGAAGCATGCCTTGACCTGGGCAACTGTATGGAGTTGTGCTGGCAACTGTTGAAATTTCCCTAAAGCATACTCAGTGCAGTTCTGAGCGTGGAACAGTAACAACTGATAAGGAAAGTTGTGGAAAAGAATGGTTTGGACAATAGAAACGAAGTAGAAAACATGAGAAATGCTAACGTTTGGGATACTGATCGTCAGGCAGAGCATAGTGGGTTTGAGAACATAGCAATGAAGTTTGCAGCAGGGCTCCTTAGCCTCACTATTTTCTTAAGATTCCCAAACTTCTCGCTTTGAGAAATATTCCAGTAGTATTTCTGTATGTCCGTTTAAATAGCAGTTTTTCAGTGAAACAGAGAATAGGACACTTAAAGCCAACAAATTAGCGTTCTTTGGAGCAGTGCGGTTGAGATGATCCGAAAGCAGAAAAATGTGAGCTGTTGTGTGTTGCAGGCTGCCATATGTCGTTGTAGCCAGCCTCTCTCCGGGTTCAGTGCGCGCTGTCTGGAGGATGAACAAATGCTGCAGGCCATCAGAGAAGCCAACCCTGGGAGCCCCTTCATGTATGTTGTAGACACAAGGCCAAAGGTATCTTCACGGGGTTTGTGGCTGCTTTTAAAGCTTGTGTCTGAATTAGTAATGCTGTTTCCAGTTCATTCTTTCACAACTCTGCTAATGCTTTCTTATGCTGCTTTAGGTTAAATTGTGGCAGTCCTGAATCGGGAATCCAGTATCAGGCTCCTGGTTCAGTGTCTTAATGTGACGAATGCTTGTGCATAATAAAACTGCATCGTTAAGTGCTGTTAAGAATGCTTGCACTCCTGGAGTATTCTGGGTTGAGGTTTGTGTTAAGGATGACCTGTAGCAACTGGCAGTCTTGAAGCTGGCTGTGACAGTGAAGCATTTTCACGCAGAGAGCTAGGTCCTTAATATGTTGAGTTGGAGAGAAGCTTTAGGATTCAGTTCCATGAGGCTGAAGTGCTTTTATCAGCAGACCTGGGAAGAAGTGAGGCTGTGTGGAGTCTTAACAACAATTGAGAAAAGCAATTCCTCCATTTTTTTCCCTTTGTAAAAATAACACTAATGTTCTCATGATGTGCAGCTTGGAGTTTAATACAATTCAGCTCTTCTGGTCCGTAGCCACTGTTTGGGGCTAGAACTGTGTTGCTGAGCTGTTTATGTTAGAGGATATTGAAGAAATGTTTGCAAAATGAAATCTCTAATGACTGTCGTCTTGAGGAGCTGAATTTAGAAACGAATTCAAATGATTGTCTTGAAAGCATATTGTTTGGGAGTGTCGGTATAAGCAAACTGGAACACAGAGATTTTCACAGTACACAATTATTTAAATACAAAGATTTAAAAGTGCTCTGATTATTTTAAAATTGAGCTTTCTGAGAATCTGCTTCACTGTTCAGATATTGCAGTTATTTTATAGAAACTACAGATTTAGTTAAACTATGGCAAGGGCAAGAAGGGAAAAAGTCTTTTTGGGAAAACAGGGAATGTTTCGCCTGTTGTTCCAAGACGTATTTTGGCCTTTTGTAGTATGACATTTCCTAGAGATAACCTATTCTGTAATTTTCTGTATGTTTATAGCAGTCACTGCATGTTCTTTTGGTACAGACAGCTTCCAGTATCATAGATGTTCCACTGAAATCTGTCATTGATGGCAATTTTTTTCTAAAGTATTTGGTGAAAAAGGGAGAATTTATAGTTGGTCACATTTCTCCTTCTAACACAACATGTCTTACCTGAATGGTAGAACCGAAGCACTAGGGTTATGTAGTTGTTCTAAAGATGAATATACCGTATCTGACTCTTGCTTCTCTCTTCTCTGGAGGCAAATCACTCCTCTTCCCAAATTAGTATGTGGGGGGGTTGAGGTGGTCTTTTTTTTTTTCGGTCGCCGCTAAAGATTTCCTGGTAGCTCTTGAACTGGGTAATTGTTAGAGCAATTGGCTTCTTTTCTGTTTCTTTTCTGCAGTTCCAGTTGGTTCCTGTATTCTTTCTGCTCAACTTTAATATTTCTATGTTTCCCTCAGGTGGCTTTATTTCATCTGTGCATGTATGTCTGTGAAAAGCTTTGGAATTCTCTTACTATTTCTATACCACCATGTATGTATGTTACTCGTAAAAATGGCTTTCCTAGTTTTACTTTCATATGCTTCTGTCTGAATCTTTTTATGTAGCTTCACAGTTAAGGCAGACTCAATGTCTCTTTACCTGTTTTGATGACAGCAGTATTCTGAAATTGTGCACGGTTTTGATTCTGCCTACCCTAAGAAATTCTGTCTAGGGTCTTAATGAGTCTCTGCATATGACTAATGGACTGGAGACACTGGCATAATTTTAGTGAAACAACTGGAAGTAATGTCTGGGAGGTGGGGAAATACACCTGAGTAACAACTTTGTTCATTATATTTTCTGGGTGATTTTAAAAAAAGAAGGACTTGCAAAACACTCATTTATTTCTGCATATTCTTTGTTGTAATTTTCTCTCTTTTCTATTCTATTCCCGTTCCCTTGAATTTGACAGTTAAATGCCATGGCCAACCGAGCTGCTGGGAAGGGTTATGAGAATGAAGATAATTATGATAACATTCGCTTTAAATTTATTGGCATAGAAAACATCCATGTGATGCGGAACAGCTTGCAGAAACTCTTGGAAGGTAGGTATGGTCTGTGCAAGTGGCCAGTCTTCATTACCTTGGCTGCTTTTGGACAGAACCTTTTGCTGAATATCTAAATCCTACGTGCACACATGCACGTAGACTTGGGTGTTGTGATGGAGGCAGGTAAGTCAGTATCTTACTTTGTTTGCTGTATTGAAGTGGCTGAAAGTATTAATGTTGTTAAAATGCTTTTCTGCTAGACATTTTATTTATTATTGTGCTTAGTTTTATAGTGGTTCAAAAATAGCAACTAGTACTAACAGCATTCCTTAATTGTGTTAGTTACATAAAATGTGAATTTCTTAAATGTGCCAAATTAAAAGAAAAAGGCTAGGGAAATATTACATTTTGCCATCAAGATAGTCTCATGGTTACTTTGTGAGCTATTGAAAGAAAACTAGCATAGGGTGTTGAGGAAATACTTCTCTGGGATTTGCCGTGTTTGGTTTGGAGTATTTCAGTGTTAAACAGTATTTCTGATTTGAAATGAAATTTTGGCATGATCTTCAAGGACTTTAATCTCATACGTACATAGTTCTTATTTTTCATTTATTTTTCTTTAACTGAACTTGGTTTTAGTACATTAAAATGTATCAAATTAATGTTTTAATACATTAAAATATATTAAAATGCAGAGTAGCTCAGGTAATTAAGCTACTCTGTGAGATTATGGTCTTAGGGAAGGATGCGAAGCAAGGCGGAAGAAATACTTACCTGAGCCTTTGGAGATCAGGAGGTGAATCAGGCGCGTATTTTCACTAATGTATTTTTGGAGAAGTTCCATTAAAGGTGATGGCGCAGCTTGGATCAAACCAGCATACTCTGCTAGCTGGTTTCCAGCACTATTACCATCCTTGTGCTGACAAAGACTGCGGAATGGGGCAGAGTAGATGCTGCAAATCATTCTGCTTGGTCCCTGCGCTTAGTTTTCTAAAATGTAATACAACTGCTGTCATTCCAAATATGAGTTTAATATTTTAGTAACCAGCATAATGGTCATCTTACTTCAAAATAGTTGAATAATTGATGCTACCAATTGCCTGGCCAGGTAGCACTGCAGGATCCGTGGTGACCGTGGAGAAAAATGAAGCTATTCACACCACCAAAAGATTGGCCTGATCACAAATATAAGTCCTCAATTGCCTGTTCCTGGCAGATTTATTTTGTGGTGGAAGAAGAGGCAGAATAAATACTTGCTTACTCCCATATTCTTAGGCAGTGATAAAATCTCTCTCACTGGTGCTTGCTGACTATCGAACTGTATTACTATAGGTATTTTCTGTGCTGGGTTTCAGTATAGCATATGAGTTGCCTTCAAGGTTAGACATGTTATTTCTCTCTCTAAATTAGAACTCCCCTTTCTTCAAATCTTTGTGATGGTGACTGCACGTTAGTGGCTGTTAGGTGTCTGTGCGATGGTGATTTATAGTGAAGTATCAGATTAGTAAACGCTTTGCTGGAAAAAACTCAGCTGAAAAAATAATGAGTTACCATTTAAAAAAAGAGGAGGAGGATATTTTCAGATCCTCAAGTTATCTCACAGCTAAAAAATTGCTGGTTTGTGTATTTAAGTATGCAAACAGTAGTTTCTGCGTCCTTTAGACAGGATATTGCTGCTGACACTTTAAAAGTGTGGAAATGTTAGCTTTTAGGATCTACCAAGCTCTATTGCTGTGAAGAGGTAATGAGGAGGTGGGAGAAAGAAAGAGATGTTGTTAACGGAGTGTCAGCTAATTCCTTTGTTTGTGTTCTTAGTGTGTGAAATGAAGTCCCCCTCAATGAGCGATTTCCTCACTGGGCTGGAGAACTCAGGTTGGTTACGGCACATTAAGGCTGTGATGGATGCAGGTGTCTTTCTTGCCAAGGTAAAACTGTACTCCGACCTGCAGGTGAATTAAAAAATATGTACTCGTCTGTTAGGGACCGCTCCAAGGCTGTGAAGTTGTCTCTGGAGAGAAGGTGGGAATATACTGCTATTCAGGTTGGCCTCAGCTCTCAAAACCAAGCCTGCAGTTGGAGAACATCAAGTGGGTTACCCAGCTGGCTCTCTCCTAGACACTTCCTGTGACTAAATGAAATGCTGTAGGGGTTGGGACGTTGTCCTGTTCACTGTATTGTAACAAGCAGTTATCTAGGCTTTAGTAGAACTCATTTGAAACAAATAAAATCACAGAATGTGAATAAATGACCTTTATAAACATATCTATATAACACATATTTAATAGTGCAAACAACTCCTAACCTTGTGCTCGTTAGTTATTGAACTGCTCTGCTTTAAATGAGGGATTGTTTAGACCAGTTTATTTTCTCCTAGTTCTATGTGATGCGGGGACTGCTAATTTTGGTTATTCAACGCAGTTCAATCCATTCTGCAGAGCTTGTGGCTTTACAGGTCAGGCAAAAGGAGAAAAGTCGCTAAGACACTTCAGTAATAGTAAAGGGCATGCAGGCAACACATGGCGAGAGTAGTAACCTTCAGTAAATGTTGTCTCTTTTCAAAATTTTCCCACGAAGCAAGCAAGAAGCTATTTTGTGTTTCTCTTCTGTCACCGGTACGAAGGGAAGAAGGTGATCCATATGGGAGGAAGTTAGGATGAGCTCTTCCAATTTTTCTTGAGAAGTTCCTAGTCCCCGTGTGTCCAATTATTATTCTTCACTCATCCACCAAATTTTTCCTCAGAGGAGGGGACTGAGAATTCTTGGCCTTTCAGAAAACTAAGCATTTTGAGATCAGATGGTCTTTGTTTCTTGACAGTCTGCGTTGCTGACAAGGCATGCTACAGCATTTTATTCTAGTTGGGGTTTCCTGTGGGTTGATGGCTATGTGCCCAGAAATGGTGCATTTCCCTGGCCTAGATGAGAAATGACAAATTTTCCCCTTGGGTTTTAGGCCAGTCAAGTAAATGCAGATGAAGGGATATAGCATTTAATTACAAGGTGACCAACTTAGAAAGCTGCTAAACTGTTCTGTCTGGTCTCTCCTTTACAGGCTGTGAAAGATGAAAAAGCTAGCGTGTTAGTCCACTGCTCTGATGGGTGGGATCGCACAGCGCAGGTCTGCTCCCTGGCTAGCCTCCTTTTAGATCCATTTTATAGGACTTTTAAAGGCTTCATGGTAAGAACACAAATGTTGGAATTTCAAAAATAAAAAGTACTTCCTGGATTTGAAATGTAAACAGGCCCTAATTAAATGTTTCGGGCCATTTCCTGGAACAAACAGTAGGTGACCTATATAAAAAAAGCTTTGATTCTATAGACACAAGCTTTATTTGCTCTGAACAGCATGGGCACAAAACGGCAGTGGTTGATTTACAATTCCCAAATCTTTGTTTCCTTGAATGTCTACATGAGTGCCACTAATGAGACATTTCAGAAAGAAATGAGTGAGCAAAGGATGCAACCCTGGCAGCAATCCACAAGAAAGGGGTGAAGCAGCTTATCACTTAAGACTGTTATAGTGAATGCTCTCTTATCTGCTAGGATGTAAAATTGGGTGAACTCATTCTCGTGCACAGAGCAACATATAACCTATATATCACATAAAATCTGTGCATCATTTAAGACCTTTTTTAAAGCCATTACACATTAATTTGGCCGTTTGCTTCTACTGCAGGCTTTTTCTTATTTGAAGCCATCACTGCCTAAATACAGTGCGATCTGTGATGTTACCTTTCCATTCATCTCCTTTTGTTAAATACCTGAAAGACAGGCTGCTGCTCTTTCTCAGAAGAGTTCCTTAAAAGAAACCCTGAAATCGAACAATGTAAATTTTACCTCCTCCAGTGTGTTGCATTCCATGCTATTTTTATTACTGCAATCTTTTAGCAGTTAAAATTACATCAGAGTGTGAAACATCTGCCTGGGCTTTGGTTGTGCTCTGGACAATTCTGCATGAACTAAAGGAACTTGATTTTGATTAGGAACAGGAGCAGTAACTAAAACAGAGACAGTCTGTCCTCTGAGCAAATGGTTTATATGCACAAATCCTGTGATAGTGGTTATTCCTAAATGAATGCAACAGAAGTGTAAAGAATGGAAAAATTTGAAAAGCAATATAACTTAAGTTTTCAAAGAACTCTGTTGTGAATTTCTGCCTGCCTTTTGTTCTTTAAGTCTCTGGATGATGATATCAGGAATTGATTAAATATGATCCACCAAGGCAAGTAATAATGGATTCAGCATCAGTCATTTGGCTCCTTATGAGACATATCTTTAAGGAAAATACTGCTTCCTTGTTATTTTCTTATATATAGCACAGGCGTTCTATTTAAAAAAGAAATAGCCATATAGTTCTGATTTCATCCTGAGCTCGTCAATACACAGCTGTACTTCTGGTATTCCTATTTTTGTGTTAAACATTTTTTGAATTCAATTTGCTGATGTATTTTGCTGAATATCACGATATTCTTTTCTGAATTAAGTAGTACGTAGCGTAATATTAAGCTGTTAATTCTTTTAGCTTAGTGTGTTTACATATTATGATTTTAACAACATAGAAACTCCCTCAAAGTAGTACTGGTCTTGCTTGAAATAACTTCTGATTCCAACAGTGACATTGTACTGGTAACTGTGAATAACTCTAATCTATAAATCACTATTACTATTTTCATTGACTTCTATGGATATACTGATAACAGTAGGGTCAGCAGGTAGCATTGGTTGTAAGCTTTTGAGAGTTTAACATCAGAGGCTTCATTTTGCTTTTTCTAAACAAAGTAATGCGCTTTTTTTAACCTCTGTTTTGAAACTGAAGGTTCTAATAGAAAAGGAGTGGATTGCAATGGGCCATAAGTTCTCACACAGGTAAGAGGATCATGTTATCTTGGGTGTAGTGACTGGGTGAAGGCTTAGCTGTGAAACTAATATAGTGTTTTCAGGTTCATGTACTTCCATGAAAGATTTAAATGAAAATACAGGACAGAGGAGAGAATATTTGGAAGATACTGGAGTTGGTGACATAAAGCCAGTATCTGCTAGGGTTGTTATTTCATCAGTGCTTTTTTTATTACTTTACAAAATCATACAGTCTTGAACAAGTTGTTTGAATTCCAAGTGTTTTCCTACCTGTAAAATCACATTTGTATTGTATGAGGAGTGTAAGTGTTTTGGCAAGACATGTTAATCCTTTTGCAATCATCTCCTGGAAGAAAATCTCAGCTAATGTTTTTCGGGACTTTTACCAAGTTTAAAGCATAAACTTGAGCCCAGTAGAGTGCTAAAACCCAATTTGACCTGCATTCTCTATGCACATTAAAAATGCTGTCATTCCTGTAATTGATAGCCTGCATCTAGTAAGGATATTGCCTTGAAATTACTTCCTGTTATATTTACCATATAGAAATTAGAAACTGAGATGGTCCAAAAGAATACAAAGAGGGAAGGGACCGGTCTATTCAGTGATACTAGCTTGTTAAAAATTGAAGCTTTGTTCTCAATGTGAAACTGATTCCTGTTTTTAATAATAAACCAAATCTGTTTCCTTAAAGCATATCTGGGGAAAATAAGCAATATGCACACCCTTTTACTGGTATGTAAGAAGAAGCAGTCAAAGATAAACTGCTGTTTGGTCATTATTGGCCAAATAAATGTTCTGTGGTCATTGTTTCTGCTTCTTTAGGGACTCTTTTCACCTTTCTTGCTTTAAGACAAAAAAAAACCCAAAGCCTCCTATTCTTCTATTATAAAGGATTGTTCCAAATATGAGAACTTGGCAATGGATACAAAAAGTACTTGAAACATACATTTCAGCATTGACTGAGAATATGAACTTTTATTCCAGTAGACAAAATCATTCCTCTCATAGTAGTGGCCAGTGCCTTACAGTTCTGAGGGAAATCAATCCTTCTTCATGCTCCTTCTTTGGGTATTGTGGTTGGAATCACAGAACCAGGAAGTGGGGTTTGATCAGCTAGATCTCTGTCATAAGAAATCTTACTTCATTTTTCCACTTAAGTTTGGGGATGCCGTGTTCTTTTCTGTGGATTTCCAGGTTATATTCCTTGCTAGAAAATGGGGATTCTGCCCCAAGTTTTTTCTCTTAAGAAAGAACAGTCATTACAGTTCAATAATGTTGGCTGCTTTCCAAAAATGCTGTTATTCCTTTTCTGGTGGTTTTTTTCTTTTGTGATGGCTTGTAATGAACACCGATAGATCCCTGGCTAGAGTTTTGCAGAACTAGTAGGGTTTTTCTGAACTTCATCTAAAGCTGTAAAAGTATTTTTTGATTGTTGTTTTGGGGTTTTCTTTGTTTGAGGTTTTTTTTTCTTTCTGAGTAATTGCCTACTAGGTTTCATTCTTCATGTCCACGTGGAGCAAAATGAGGTTGTTCTGACTGTTGCTGCCTGTTGTGGCTATGCCTGCACCATAAAATACTCTCACATCCAGAGAAGATTGTAAAGGATGCTTTTTTTCCCCCCTCCCCCACTGTTTCTTATTTTTCCTGGCAGACAGACAGAATCCCACCAATGTCAACTTTTATCCCCCAATTAAGGGCTAGCATTAGTTTCTTATATTCGAGCGATAGGATGTTTCTTTGGAGAATATTGCCTTTTTTCCCTTGTGCTAACATCATAGCGTAGGCTCAAGGATTCCTATTTCACAAATATTTCTTGTGATGCTTGCAAGTCTGTTATGTAGGCTCTTCCATTGCTAATTTTACTTTAGAGAAAGGGACATTGCACAATTCTTGTCACTCCTAACAGGTACCCTTGGAGAACAAGTAATGCTGAGGGTGGCATGCCTTAATGTACAGTTTCTCTAAGAAAAACCACATGGGTTTTTTTCTGACTCTGCAGAATAATTTCTTATTCTAGTAGTGAAGAAAACTTCCCAGTTGTTTAATGGCGAGGGGATTCTTTTTTTGTTGGGTGACACAGGATTTAACCCTGTTTTGTTTCATCTCTCTAGGTGTGGCCATTTGGATGGTGACCCCAAAGAAGTATCCCCTGTCTTCACTCAGTTCGTTGAATGTGTCTGGCAGCTCATGCAGCAGTTCCCGTGCACATTTGAGTTTAATGAGCGTTTCCTTCTTGAAATCCATGACCATGTCTACTCCTGCCAGTTTGGCAACTTCCTTGGGACCTGTCATAGGGAGCGTGAGGATCTGAAGTGAGTTGGCAGTTTATAGAGCCAACAGTCTAGAAGTCACTTTGAATGTCAGAAAAAGGACAGGTTGTGTTTGTTTGTGTGTTTATATGTAATTGCAGATTGGTTAAGGGTAACATTGTCTTGATAGATACTTATGTTCTACAGCGTGGAAAAAAATTCTAGATTAGTTATATCCCCAAAGTCAGGTGTTTTAATTTGGACCACAGTAATAACTTGCAGATACCCCTTTTGGAGTGGATAGTGTCCATTTTAAATGATTATATATTCCTCAATGATGTATCTGTGTTTATGAAATTAATCAGATACTGCGTAACAGTAATTCTTAGCTCCCTTAATGTAATTCTACAGCTAGCGTTATTAATCCACTTAACTTGATTCTTTTTTTTTAGTGATTAGATGTTATTTGTAATTGACAGAATCTTTGAGAAGACCCATTCTCTATGGCCTTTCCTCTTACAGAAGAAGCAGGAATTGAGAAATCCTTTATACAGAGGATTTACAGCTTACAAAGAGCTTCAACCAAACACACTACCTTTCAGTTTCCAGTAAGTTGCTTATTTAAGAAGGGGAAAAAGGGAGGCATTTCTTTCATTGTAATGTGGATTGCTAATTCAGGTTTAATAAAATAAATTGTCACTGAGTAGAATGGTTTGTTTTACCTTTCCCCTCCATTCCTCATCCATAAACTGAGAAGGGATGCGCTCAGGTAATTGCTAAATAAGTGCAGGTACTGTAATTTAAAATATAATTTTTCTTTGGTGTTGAGAAAGAGGGTGGAGAAAGGCAAGGAAAAGAACAACTCAGATGTGCAGATAGACCCCCCCACACACCCTGACTGCTTGCTCTGTCAAATTTACATGATAGGGTAGGCAATTGTTAAAGAAAGTTCCTCCTTTCCTCCTTTTCAGTATATATTAAGGAAGTCTTTCAAACAGGAATTTCAGTGCCCAGTCCCACCCAGGCTTACGTACTCAGGGTGGTTTCCACAAGAAGGGGTTTCTTGTTGCCATGTCTGTCTGCTTGCCCAGGGTGTTACAGCTGAAGTGGTTAGTTTTGCTTTGTTTCTGGCTCACTCCTGTTCCCTGCTGAGAGAGAGAGAGGGATGCAAATGTGTTAAGTGCTGTATGTGGTTACTGGCGGGCAAAGGGTTTTATTAAAAGTAGGGAGGTGGGGCAAACTGTGGACTTGAAGGTGAACTGCCCAAGCCTCCAGTGAGTCTGCTAGAGAAAAAGGTGTATTTTTGTCTCATGTTAATACCTACTGCCAGTGCATGTGGATCATAAGGCAGAAGTACTTAAATCCCCAGGAGCTGGGTTTTTTTAACTTTATGAAAATTTGCCCATTGATACTGAATTTTATAATCCAAGACTGTGGAAGTTTTTAAAAATCAATTACTAATCTCAATTTGTCGAAAATTTTTCCCTTAAACAGCATCTAGTTTATTGGTCAGTAGTGTACAATTGGCCGCCTAATTCTCTTTTCTTGCCCTGTTCTTGAGGTTTTGGTGTGGGATGTATAATCGCTTTGACAAAGGAATGCATCCAAAACAGTGTGTATTGGATCATCTGCTGAGCTGCATGAGCCAAAAGACGAAACTGGAGGACAATGCATCTGAACTGGAAAATGTGAGTCCTGAATCTTAGTAATATTTAAAAATCATGTGATGGTTTTTTGCAAATATAACTGAGATTGAACATTGGCACTGAACAATTGTTTCAACATGCTGGGCAGGGCTGGGCAAAATGAGGGGTTAAATGACATTGCTGCAATAAATAGGCTTGATTACCCAAAATTCTCATCTGCTAGATAAAAGCTGTATTTGGTCAAGTTCTGTGGCAGGCTTGTGATGCTTTAATTCTCTAAATGAAGCAGGTATTAAAAGAACATTGGGTTTCAACTCCACTCGCAGCAAACTTCAAGGGAGAGGGAGAGAAGAAAAGAATGGCCCTGCTTCCTGCCCCCCCCCGATAATATGAATGTACAAAAATACTCTAGTCTTCATTTCGCCCCCACATTTTTCTTTGCTGCCTTCTTATTCACAAGACACATTGGAAAAACTGATGATCAACCAGGCGTTAAAGTAGTTGAGTTACTTAAGTTGGCTTTCATGTAATGGCCAAAATGTAACTGGATTGTGTAGGCTGAATTATCCTCTAAAAGTGGCTACCTCAGATTTGAAGTGCTTTGCTAAAACAAGACAGGGAATGTTGCACATTTACTACTTGTGTTCTGTGGTATTGGAGGGCAGAGATCTTGTGTCCAGAATAACCAATTTCTCTCCTTCAACCCAGAATGATAAAGTAAAGACCAACACACTTCACTGTTTGATCAGTTCTGATCAGATTCCCCAGAGAGCTCCATTTGTCTATATGAAGATGTAGATACCTATCTCAGCAGTGCAAGACGGGGGCGGGGGGGGGAGTGGGAAGTAGATAGTCTTGTTAGCTTTTGAAGTGCTGTAGTTTTGTGTTTCCATATGTATTGGGTCTGGCTGAGATGGAGTTAATTTTCCCCGTAGCAGCCCTCGTAGTGCTGTGCTGTGTATTGGGAGCTAGAAGGGTGTTGATAACACACCAGTGTTTTGGCTACCGCCGAGCAATGCGCCACAGCACC